>NC_090783.1:18252500-18552500 GCF_040054535.1 Antennarius striatus
ACAATCGCTGCAGGGGGTCCCCCAGTTCCGAAGCACAGGCTGGGAGGAGTCTTGGGGAGACCTCATCCGGTCCAGCCGCCTTATAGGGACGGAGCCGCCTCAGCGTTTTCGTCACCAGGTCTGCAGTGATGACGGTCTCAGTCGTGGTGGGAGCAGGAGGACGTGGCAAGGTTGGAAGTACAGTGGTTGAGGTGGGGCCGTAGAGCTTTGCAGTTCTTGAAGTAGGCCCGGGAGAAGTGGCAGGGGTGTAAGGAGAGGAAGCACAGGAGGAGCGAGCATCAGTGGAGCGGTGTGCAGGGCCGGGAGAGGCCTGGGACGAGGAGCCGGTAGTGGTGGGGGAGCTGAGCTATAAGCGCTATATAAATAAAAGTTGATTGATTGATTGATTTGTGAAGATATTTGGTGGACACACTAACGGACGAACAAAAAAAGTGGGAGGCACATGTAGAAACTGTTGTAATTCCTACACTGTTCACCTAATTTGGACGCAAATATTCTCAAATTAAAGCTGGAAGTCTGCACTTAAAGCCTGTATTGTTTGTGTCATTTCAGATTCATTGTGGCGGTGTACAGGGCCAAAAAGATGAAAATAGTGTTGATGTCCCAATATTTATGGACTTCACTGTATATATATATATATATATATATATATATATGTGTGTGTGTGTGTGTGTGTGTGTGTGTGTGTGTGTGTGTGTGTGTGTGTGTGTGTGTGTGTTTATATATATCATGTACAGGCCCCTGAAACAAACACACAACACACTAGGGGCATGCATTTAGTACAGGGGGGAAGCACAGTGACAGGCAGCGACTTCGTGGTGCACCCCAATTGAGCAGTTTGTAAGGGGGATGGTACCTTGCTCAAGGGCACCTTGGCAGTGACTGGGAGGTGAGCTGACACTTCCCACTGTCAGCTCACACGGGAGCGGGAATCGAACTGCTGATCCCAGGATCGTTGGATGCGCACTCTACCACTGAGCCACTGCCACCCCACAAACCAGTGTTATACACGATTGAGGTGATGCAACATCTAGTAGTGTGTTAGTGTATTTCTTATTTTGTTTCTCCAGCTGTACAGCTTTTATCGTCTTAAATGATGGTCAAATAAGTGTCTAATCGCACAGCTGGCTTTGTTCTTTGAAGTATTTGTGTGACATCTATAAAAGGTGTGGCCTCTGGGTTCTTCTGTGCGAGAGACAATAAAAGGAGTAGGGCTGACGCCTCCCCAAAAGTGCCGGTTCTTGTCCAATTTCAGGGAAGTTATAAACGCCCCAGTCCTCGAATGCCACATTGGTCGCAGCAGTGGGAGCAGTTTATAGTATTATTGGATGTATTTAAGCAAGTTTGACTAAGTAGAACATCACTGAAGGCCTAAGTGTGAAATGCACGGCCCCCCACTGAAATATTATAATAAATGTCTGAAAAAGGCCATTTACTTCTGTTTTGCCACCAGAGCAAATGCATACTTACCAAATAACACGCTAAACCTATGCTGTCTTTAAGTGGATTGAAGTTCACTGTACAAAAATGTGTATGTCTAGTATTATGTTTAGAATGTTATTTGTTATATTTATCTCCAGAATGACCAAACTAAATATTTGTTAACTTTTATTTTTCATACATGTAAGCACCCACGTAATTTTGTGACATCAACGTTCCTTCAAAAGTCCGTCATGAACAAATATTCAATCAGTGTGTCATGACATTGAAACCTACTGGCCATTCAGAACTTCTCATTGAAGGAATCCTGAAAAATATTTGCATTAAGTAAAATCTGGATGTCTCGATTGGAGAAATGTCGTGAGACAGATTTAAAAAAAAAAAAAAAAAAAAAAACTTTTTTGGGGGGGATCTAACCATAATTTACTATTTATTGCAGCATATGTTATCAGCATTGTCCAGTAAGTTATTGAACAGATATGTACAGTGCACTGTTGTAGTAAGCAATGCTTCTATCCAAAACTAAGAAGTGCGATATTTTATGTAAATGAGACTAGATTTTATCCCGAAATATTAAACTGTATTTCAAAGTCTCGTGATAACATTGGTTAGGCGTGCAAATGACGCAGTTTGGTGGAAGGGGAGGGAGGGGAGCGCAGCAGCAGCGTAGGAGACGAGGAGGAAGCAGCGAGGATCGCGGAGTCACACCTCTGAAGGTAAAACAGTTGAATTAAACATTAATTGTGGACGTTTTACACCAACAGCACGGTTAAGAGTTTCCTGAAAAAATACACCCGCTAGTCTCTCGTTCGGGCCTGAGTAACGATTAAGTGCAATTTTGCGGTGATGAGTAGGAACGCACTCTTTGTTCAGCTTCAGAATGGCCGCTGTTTTTCTGAGTGTTTTTCTTTTTTTTTTTCCTCTTTATATATTCACTACGGGAACAGCGCTTTAGACACTGTGTTACACTTAGCCCACATTCTGAGTGCCTCCAGTGGCCACTCTGCTGACATATTACCAGATGTTGTTCTATGGTGTTCTTGCGGTGACTGTTGCCCGACTAGCCCAGCTGGCTGCTGGTTAGTTTTCTCTTTGGTCGAGCTTAAGGCGGACTCTTCGGTCGACGTCCAACAGACTCTCATCTCGGGCCTACTTAGACATTCAGCTATTTTTGAGGTTGAGCTAACCGTCATATATGGATAATAAGTCAGTGTAAGTCTGGATATTAACCAATAATCTACCAAACTGTAAGGTTTGCTTCATGCCATCCTACCCGTGCTGTTACTAAAACTAGTTCGACCCAGCGAATCTCCTTCGAAAGTACTGTTAGCTTGTTGACTAGGCTCCGTGCTAGCTTGTGCTGGCAAGTTAGCAGACTGACGTTTGCCTGCTGTTGACGTTTAGCATAGCTGGTTTTATTTCCTGTCGTTTTAAGTAGAGTTGTTTTTCCTATTTTTTTCTTTATTTTTTTTTTTTGAAGATTTGTCTGGTGGTGATATATGTTATCGTTCGCTATTCTGGTAATATTAAAAAAAATCGATCAGCTAAATTTAAACATTCTCGAACTACAAGAGGTGGATATCGACGTTTAGTTAGCAGGTTTGGGTCAGGTTAACTATTTTAACGTAATATTCAAGCACTCTTCCTGCCCGGTTCTGTGCACTATTAGCTTCCCGATGATCCTACAGTATCACAAAGCTTGTGTGAGTACTTAATATTGTAGAAATTACTATAGATTGTTAACTGATTTCCCGAACTGATGACGTTTGTCGATAATCTGTTTCTAAGAATATGTCTGTTGTTATGTCGTATGTTAGCATATGTAGCCATCAAGCTAGCGTCATTCAATGGACTGCTGTGTAGCAGTTGTCATTGTTAGTTAGCTATCTAAAATCTTACCTTCAACCTCACCTCTGTTCTGCTGTTTTCTACTGTCGTAAGAGGAAGTATCTTTTAAACCGATTGACCAAGCTTCACCTTTGTGATGTCTTGCGTTCTTGTGAGTTAACATTACCAGTCAAAAGCACAGCAGCTTATTTGAGATATTTTCTCTGTAATGCATTGTCTAAATATAGCAGTTTTTAATAATTGTTTTGCACATGTGTTGTATAATCATAGTAGATGTCTCAGTACTTTTCTTATTTGATCCAAAAGACATACTTAAATTATGAAGAATGTATACAGTCCTGCACAGGGAAAAAAGCACCATTATCACCATTATATGCTTAATGTATCCGTAGTTTTAACATAATTTATATTTTGTGTGGCGGTTATTCATGCCATGAAGTTCCTGTATTTAGTAGATCTTTCGGACGGTCTTAGTACTAGTTGTAGTATTGGCAGTAGTTGACTGCATTTTTAGCCTATGCAATGACAGCATTCATACAAAGTGGGCACTACTTGGAAATTGTTGTGGCTGAAAAAGTAAATGACTCCTCTGACACCCTGATTTTTAGATTTATAACAATGCTAATATATGCAGCTTTTTAATCTTCAGGTTTTTGTGGTTACCGTTATATCAACACTGCTATGCTATTCTACAGAGAAATGTAAATGCATTTGAAACTTGTAACTACATTTTTGTCTTGCTATTACAGTATATCATGACTTGAAGTGATGACAAGGTTCCTGCATGAGCTATTGTTTTGCCAAATATATCCGTATTGATTCCACCAGCACTACGAAATTAATTTGCTTAAATTAGTATTTTCTCCTGGTCTCTCGATTTCCTGAACTAGGACTTAAGAAATAAATGTTGAGTCAGTTTTGGTGGCAGGGGTAGAAATTACTGTTTGTTATAAACACAATGATGCACATGGGCAGGGACATAGAGTACAACCATAAAAGGAAGTGGCTTGTACAGTTTGAGTTTAGATGGCCCCAGCTTTTGGGGTGGCCTGGCTATTCTCATTCTATGTTAATAATTGTTTTGTTCATAGGTATGGCCATAACAACCAGTGTTAGTTCACCGTTTTGATTATGACAGAGTGCAGGGCATACATTTTTATGCAAAGAAAAAGCAGGCACTCTGTCATCTGTAACCGGTGCTGCCATTGACCCAGCATTACTTTTACCCAAAAGGTCATATGACCTGGTGATGTAGGGCCTTCTTACTTTGATCGTCACTTCTAAAGATTACTCTCATGGTGCTAACCTTTTCACTTAGCTCTGAACCTGAGCCAAACCTTGCTTTCTTTGCAGTGGCTAAGTTTGTACAAGTGAAGGAGAATTGTACACGTTTGTAGAGGTACAACTGCAAGAGAGACAAAGCAGAGACAAGCTGGTTGTCATATAGAGATTATAAAGGTTCTTTGTTTTTATCTAAAAAAACAAAGAACATTAAAAATGTTAAAAGTGATAGCTAATGGCTGAATGCATATTTAAGTGGGGCTGTAAGTTTACGGTAATGTCAACACAACAGACCCATGTTTATTTAGTAGGAGTAAGTTGGTGTGAGGTTATGCTTAGTACATTTAGCAGATGTTTGGTCTGGCTTAACTCTCAATACCATTCTCATAATACTGACAACCTGCCAAGCCTGTTGAAGTGACCTTTTTGGTTCATGTATACAGAAGAATATTGTCACAGTATTAAATTTCCTTTTGTTTAGAATACTGATATACACGACCAGCAAAAAGCTTGGACATACCTCTTCATTCAATGTTTTTTTACATCCCGCTTCAAAGTGGTGATGTATTGTAATTGTCAGTGTTTGTGTGTTCGTCTGTTTGTTCGTCTGTAAGTATGTCTTCCAAATATATTCACAGCCGTTGCAGATAGTAAGATGAAACAAAAAGCACATTACTCGGGTGGCCAAGGGGGGCGGCAGTGGCTCAGTGGTAAAGCGGGCGGTAGAGCGGGTCGTCCTATGATTTAAGATCGGCGGTTCGATTCCCGCTCCCGCCCCCCCAAAAATACCCGGAGGTGAGCTGACAGTGGGAGGTGTCAGCTCATCTCCGGAGCACTGCCGAGGCACCCTTGAGCAAGGTGCCGTCCCCTTTACAAATTGCTCATTTGAGGCGCACCAAGAAGGAGCTGCCTGCCACTCTACCTCCCCTGCATGCCTACAGGCCCCTTTGTGTGTGTGTGTGTGATACAGGGGCCTGTACTCACAAATATGTATGCATGCGTTTGTAATCAGTAGCTAGAGTGTGCTTTCTTAATTTCCCTTCGGGGATCAAACCAGTATATAAAATTAAAATTAAAAAAAAAAAAAAAGGGGATGAAAATACGATGATGACCTTGAGAAAACTAGGTCAAGGTCAAATTTCAACTTTTGTACACTCAGGAACCGAATAAGATAGAAAGACGAGGGAGAAAGCCAGTATGAGTAAGACCATAGATCAAAGCTAGTGCTTTGATATGTGAAAGTAGGTCAGAACACTAGGCTAAAAATTTTGAATTCAGGGGTGTTGTGGGATGTTGCAGTCTGTGACTGCCTTTGTTCTAGTTTCTTCATTGTTATTTCTTTCTATATTGTACATACAAACTGAAGACATCAAAACTATTGTGCAAGATTTATGAAATTATGTAGCAAACAAAAACTGAAAGAACTCTAAGGCTGCTTTCAAACTGGTCGTCAAAGTCTGATTTTTAGCCCATCATGATTGATATCGGATGTCTTGTTCATATGCTGAACAGTCACATACCACATGAAATCCGATTTTTACAGGATGGATTGAAATCACATTCAGGAGGTAGTTTCATATCCTATTTGGACAGATGCATCTCAGTCTGAACAGCTCCAAACACACCGATCAGATTTGACTGTCCGTTGACGTTGGTCTATGCACTGCAAGAGCCAATCCGCATTACGGAGCGTGAATAACGCCTCCACCCCTACGTCTGGACAGAGCAAGATCACATTTGGTCACTTGCTAAAAATAGTGTGGACGGTCAACCCTAAAAATCTGTTATGGAAGGAAATCTGATTGATACCCGATTTGCCAGCAGTCTGAACGCAGCTAAATGTTTTTTATATTTTAATTCCTCAAAATAACCACCCTTTGCTTTGATAACAGCTTAGCAAACCTTTGGCTTTGTCTCAATGAGCTTCATGAGGTTGTCACCTGAATTGCTTTTCAAGTGTGCCTTGTCAAGGTTACTTTGTGGATTTTTTGCCGTCCTACGTCAGGGTGGTTCCACAGTTGACAGTTCGATTCACCATATTATGGCAAGAACCAATCAGTTAAGAGAAATGACAGTCCATCGTTAATTGCAGATCACCAAGGTCAATCAGTCCAAAATGAATAAATAAAAACTTTGAATGCAACCTCAAGTGCAGTCGTGAAAAAATATTAAACACTAAGGCCCCGTCCACACGATGATGGATTTTTTAAAAAACATAGCTTTTTAAAAATGCATCGAAAAGGATTTGCGTCCACACTACTAGGTTTTCAAAAAAATTTCCGTCCACACGTAAACGCAGCAGTGCGTTTTCGAAGACGGCGATAAGCATGCCAAGCCATGTGGTGGCAGTATTGAGTCAAATTTTATCCAATAGGAATCCTCCGTGTTTTGTTGTCACAACATAAAAATAAATATGACGTCACAGCTGTTTTTGTCGCAGGCAAGATATCAGCGTTTTTAAAAAGTTGCGGATACGCCATCCACACGACAATGCAGAACCAGCATTTTTTTAAAAATCCACCTCGGCCAGCGTTTTTAAAAAGTTGCGTTTTCGTTCCGGATATCTGCGTTGTCGTGTGCACGGAAGGCGTAAACGCAACAAAAAGTTGCGTTTTCAAAAAATCCGTCGTCGTGTGGACGGGGCCAAAGACAAAACTGCCTCATATGAGGACAAATCAATCCTTGATTGTCAAATGGTTGCTAAGAAATTAAATGAAATTTACTTTATTGTCCTCTGTAGGTGAAATTCTTTTCACTCTATACACACTGATGTTAGTCACACACACACACACACACACACACACACACACACACACACACACACACACACACACACACACACACACACACACACACACACACACACACACACACACATTCTGTATATATACACATGTGAGTACAGGCTCAGAACACACATATAAGGGACTTGTCTGCATGCAACTGATGGGGATGTAGAGCAGCAGGCACCGACTTCTTGATGTGCCCAATGAGCTGCTTATATAGGGGACGGCGCCTCGCTCAAGGGCGCGTTGGCAGTGCTCGGGAGCTAACCTGGCATCTCCCGCTGCCAGTTGAAACTCTAAAATGTTTTGTCTGACTCGGGTCTTGAACCAGTGACTTCTGGTCCCCAGTCCAAGACTTAGTGGACTAAGCTACTGCCACCCTAAACCACTACTAAGTGGTGGTTTATGACCCCAAACCACTACTAAGAAAAAGCAACAAGCAGAAGAGATTTATTTAGGGAAAGGAAGGAAAGGAATGAACATTAGACCAGTGGAAAGCTGCTCTGGTATGTCCAAATTTGAGATATTTCCACCTTGTCTGAAAAGGTGAATGGATGATCTCTACATGTGTGGTTCCCATCGTGAAGCATGGAGGAGGAGGTGTGATGGTGTGGGGTTCATAAGTACTTATGTTGCCTTCAGTGCTGCCACAATTAGTTAACTACCACAATTATGTCGACTATTAAAGTCTTTGGCAAATAATTTAATAGTCAATGCTTAGTTTTTATTTTATTATTAATCTTTGTCTTACTCTCGAAACACCTTTTGCAACTTTCAGTGCCGCTTCTGCCTTTCTGTCCTTGACACACATTCTCAGTAGTGGTAATCAGGGTCAGCCGTATTGTCACCCAAAGTTATACTAGACACGCTCTGGTATCATGTCTACCCGTCGGCAGTGTTGCTCAAATCTGTGGAAGTATTTTAAGAAAAAAAAAGTGTGCAATGCAATATCAGCAAGACAGAACTTGCGTCTACGACAGCAGAGCTGTGAAAAAGAAACACGTTGTGGCTTGAAACAACAATGAAGAGGGACTGTCATCTGGGTAAGCTAACTGGCCAGTTAGCTGCTAATATTAGCGTAAACAAAGAGCTAGCTTACCACTTACTCATAGGTGGAAACACTAACATGAGCATTGATGATAAGATTCATGGCTGCACTTAGCACAAAAATTTAATGTGTTTTCTGCAATGTTATTATTATCATTGTTGTTGTTATTTTTATTATTCTTTAGTTCTTTATTGTTGCTGGTTTTAATGTCAAAGACAAATTAAGAAAGAAAAACCTAAAAAATAATCCTGAAGTAATTATTTTTGTGTTGTTTAGGCAAGTGCCTTTTCTTTATTTTACTCAGCTGTTTGTACTTTGTGCTACACAGTTAAACAATTGATGCTACAAGCAGACAGTAATCCCTCGTTACTCGCGGTTAATGCTTTCCAGGACCACCCGCGAAAACAAAAAAGCGACAAAATATTTTATTACTTACAATTTATGAACCCTCCTCATACTGATAGTAAACCACTTTATATCTTTATTACCTTTTCCTACTCTCGTATATATTTGTAACACCCCGGGTGTTCCTTATGGTGGGCAAAGATAGCTCACACGATATTCCTTGAACAGTCTTTATTTGGCGTCCAGGCTTATCAAGGAACAAACAAGAACTGGCAACAATCTCCTCCTCGCATTCTCACTCTCATTCTCATGCCCCCTTCTCAGTCTCGCAAAAACATACACGTAGACCAACTCAGGACAACAAAACTCTTCATCTTTTCCTTTCGGCTTTTCCCTTCAGGGGTCGCCACAGCGAATCAGTTGCCTCCATCTAACCCTGTATTCTGCATCCTCTTCTCTCACACCAACTACATTCATGTCCTCTTTCACTACATCTGTAAACCTCCTCTTTGGTCTTCCTCGAGGACTCCTGCCTGGTAGTTCAAAACTCAGCATCCTTCTACCAATATATTCACTATCTCTGCCCTGGATATGTCCAATCCATCTCAGTCTGGCCTCTCTGACTTTATCTCCAAAACCTCTAACATGTGCGGTCCCTCTGATGTACTCATTCCTGTTCCTATCCTTCCTGGTCACTCCCAGAGAGAACCTCAGCATCTTCATCTCTGCGTCTCCTGTCTTTTCCTCAGTGACACTGTCTCTAGACCAAACAACATCACTGGTCTCACCACAGTTTTGTACACCTTTCCTTTCATTTTAGCTGAAACTCTTCTATCACACGTGACACTCCTCCACCCGTTCCATACTGCGAACAAGAAGGGGCTCAGAGCTGATCCCTGATGCAGCCCCACCTCCACCTTGAACTCCTCTGTCACACCTACAGCACACCTCACCACTGTCTTACAGTCCTCATTCATGTCCTGCACGACTCTCAGATACTTCTCTGCCACTCCAGACTTCCTCATACAATACCACAGTTCTTCTCTGGGCTCCCTGTCATAAGCTTTCTCCAGATCTACAAAAACACAATGCAGCTCCGTCTGGCCTTCTCTGTACTTCTCTATCAACATCCTCAAAGCAAATACTGCATCTGTAGTACTCTTCTGCTCTTAGTCTAGCTTCAACTACTCTTTCCCATAACTTCATTGTATGCCTCATTAGCTTTATTCCTCTGTAGTTGCCACAACTCTGCACATCTCCCTTGTTCTTAAAAATGGGCACCAGCACACGTCTCCTCCATTCCTCAGGCATCTTCACGCTATCTAAGATCCTGTTGAACAACCCAGTCAGAAACTGCCACCTCTCCTAGACACTTCCAAACCTCTACAGGTATATCATCAGGCCCGACTGCCTTTCCACTCTTCATCCTCTTCAATGCCCTCCTCACTTCATCCTGACTAATCTTTGCTACTTCCTGGTCCACAACAATCACCTCTTCTAGTCTTTTTTCTCTCTCATTTTCCTTGTTCATCAACTCTTCAAAGTACTCTTTCCATCTTCCCAAACAACAAAACAACACAGGTTATCTCAGGCCCCACCCACACGATGACGGTTTTTTTTAAAAACGCAACTTTTTAAAAACGCATCGAAAACGATTCGCGTCCACACAAAATCGTTTTCAAAAAAATCTCCGTCTACACGTAAACGCGTCGGTGTGTTTTCGAAGATGGCTATAAGCATGCCAAACCATGTGGTGGCAGTATTGAGTCAAATTTTTTTCCAGTAGGAATCCTCCGTATTTTGTTGTCAGAACACACGGGCCCATAAATATGACGTCACAGAGGTTTTCATCGCAGGCAAGACATCAGTGTTTTTTAAAAGTTGCGGATACACCGTCCACACGACAAAGCAGACCCAGCGTTTTTTTAAAAATCCACCTCGGCCAGCGTTTTCAAAAAGGTGCATTTTCATTCCAGATATCTGCGTTGTCGTGTGGACGGAAGGCGTAAACACAACAAAAAAGTTGCATTTTTAAAAAATCCTTCATCGTGTGGACGGGTCCTCAGACTGTTTAAAACACTTGTATCAAAAAAAGTTGCAGGAAGAACCGTAAGTCTTGGAATGCAGCGCACATACGGATGCTGTCAGCTAATAGCATGCCCCAACAGTATCACGTGACTACCAACTACAAATCCGCAATGTAGTGAAGCCGCGCATCTTGAAGCACGAATACGCGTGGTATTACTGTATTTCATTAAAGATTTAAAGAACTATCTTCTTAATTTTCTTTAATTTTCGTTGGCATATACCTTAAACACTCCAAGTTGAAAACTAATGCTGGTTATATAAGAGCAGCTTCATGCTGGTGTGAGAGAAGGTGTTTGCTTTACATTCAATTCAAGTATGATCCAATTAGTCGACTATTTAAAAAAAAATGTGATTAATCCACTATCAAATCCCCTGCCACATCTCCCTAACCCCCACGTGAACGCGCACGCTACTGTGCGGTCGCACTTAGCTGTAGTTAAGGACTTATAAGGTTTTAGTAACTTCATTACTATGTATTTCCCTCTTATTTTCTCGTGCTTTTCACTGTTGTTTTTCATGAAATAACTTAATTTTTCTGCGGTAAGCGTGGAATTATTTTCTCAGTGAGCTGAATGTGACTTGTGGTCCATTGTGTATACACGAGATGGTGATCAAATTGACACCGGCCGGTAAACATCGCAGAGGTTTTGTGGAGAAAAATGGGACAGAAATTAATGGAGACAGCACCAGATGATTACGTACAGGAGGTAATTAAAACTGTGTTTCCCAACAGTCGTCAATGACAATGAGAGATCGCTGGCTAACAACACCGGGCAACTAAGCTGACGTAGCCTAATGAAACATGGGTTGCTACCGGAGCGGTAATACAAAACGTGGAGGTTTTTTCTTTTATTTGTGAAGTATATTGAACTGTTGGCTGTTAGGCGCCATCCCCACATTAACTCCATCCACTTACCCTACGTCAGCAGTGAAGAAGAGGACAAATGAAAGCTATGGCACTAAATACTGTACATATATACATTTTTATTCTCTTATCTATTGTTTATTTACAGTAATCCCTCGTGTATTCGCACTTCAAGATGCACAACTTCACTACATTGTGGGATTTTTAGTAGGTAGTCACTTGACACTGTATGCGCATGCTATTGGCTGACAGCATCAGTGTGGGCGCTGAGTTCCGAGACTCACGGAACGCAGTGTACTTCTGTGTATTAAAGAAGCACCTTCTTTAATGCAAAAGTGCTTTAAACAGTCTATATGAGTGTGGGAAAAGGTAACACAGATATAAGGTGGTTTCATATCAGTATGGGGAGGGTTCATAAACATAAATTACTGTAATAAAATAAATAGTTTGCTGCTACATCACACAATTTAGTTTTTCCTCTGGTGGTCCTGGAACACATTAACCGCGAGTAACGAGGGATTACTATATTACAATTTCTTTTTAGCACTTCATTCTTAAATGCTCCTTAGTCTGACATTTCTAGACCAGTACAACTATAACACTGGGCTTGCAGTAGGAGCTAGTAGGACGAAGCCACTGTGGCTCATTGTAAAAGAATTGAGCAAGCTACAAAAAGCCACTCTCTGTGTCCAAGACAGTGGCGCAGTGCGCGGACGACCAATGCTCGTCGCGAAGGGGCGTGCGGGTTTAGCTTGTAAAAAAAGAATCCTATTTTTTCTTTGGATTAGAGGAGGTCATGACCCGAGTGCATATTTAATGATTGGGAGCGTTCAGGTCACTTCGGCTATTTCTGTTGACATGCGCCGAGAGAAATAGCGGCGCTAGCGAAAAAAAAAATTTTGTTATCGCTCGGGGATTTTCGCAAGTCAAAAAAAGTTGTAAGTTTTAGCCTTTTTTTCCTAAAAATAAGAACGCCACTATGGCTACACAGGCTAAAAACCTTGGAGACAATCTGGAATTTACACGCCTATGGCGACGTGGCAAATGGCTAGCGCAAGCCCAACAATAACCTATTCCCCCTCGGGATCAATAAAGTGAGTTTTACCCTTAACTGGTGACAGTGAATTTCTGTTAGGCTGTAAATAAAGAGACTAAAGCTGCTTGTTAATGAGCTGTGTAGTTGCTTTGGATAACCCAGTTCTCAGATCACTTAAAAGAGCCAAAGCTGCTTTCATTCATCAAAAAACTGAAAACAGTTTTGATTTAGTAGCTGTTTTCATGTGCTATAAAACTGGTTTTGTGTTCGTTATGACGCTGAGGATATGTCATGCAGATGCACACACACGCACACACACACACACACACACACACGCACACCTACACCTACATGACTGAAGCGGAGCTAACTAGTTAGCCAAATGCTAGCTGACTTCAACAGCTTCTGAGTAACTTTCAGTGTTTAGCTCTGAGCCAAGACATTTCCGTACACTACTACCTAAGCCTGAACAGAAACTCCACCTCGGAGATGACCACACACCCTTATCCAGGGAGAGGACATGTCAATCAATGAAATATGACTCAGGATACGGCAATCACTGTCAGTCACTCCTGCTGTTAGCTCAAGATGGGAGCTGTGACCACACAGATTATGATGCTGTCCAGCCAAATATTCCAAAAGATTCCAAATATGCGGGAAGCATATTTGTTTTCTAGATACAAGGAGTTGGTATGGTTAGAATGGATCATTAAGTATATCTAAACACCTGAAAAAATGTTTTTCATAATAGGACCCCTTTAAGTCTTTCGAGTGAAAAGTAGCCTCAATTTTAAATGGGAGATTTTTGTTTCCAACCCTCCCATCTTTCTGTGACAGAAAAGGAGAACGGATGGTGTCTACATGTCTCTTCTCCACCATGGAACATAGAAGAGGTGTGATGGTGTGGGTTGGGTATGTATTCAAATTTGGCACACTCCTTCAGCGTTACATCCCTTCATACTTGCATCAGTGGGGATCATCATTTGTTTTTCAACAGGGAAAATAACCATAGCACCCCTCCAGTCTATATAAAGGCTGTCGATCAAGGAGTGAAGGTGAAAAAGTGCTACATCAGCAGTGGAGTTTTTAATACAAATATGAAACATTAATGTTAATGAAATTGTACAATTTTTTCACTTACCCCAGCTGGACTGGCTGGTAAGACTAAGCCTAGCATTTTGGGGGTCATATATAAAAATAAATAGAAATCTATAATTTGTTGGATATAGGGCAGATTAGACACCAAACACAATGAGGATGGTATAGAGGGCAAAGTCCTGAATTAATGCCTTTTGCTTTTTTATGTATTTGTACCATTTTGTTATTCAGTGTCCTTGCATGCCATTTAGATACAGTATCATTCCGTTTCTTGGTTTTGTTTTTGGTGTGAATTTGGAATGTTATTCAGCCTTTTTCAACTGATTGTTCTATATACAGCGACCTCTTTTTTGCAATGCTTGTTTTTATTTCCATGTTTATACGTTGATCTCAGACTCATTGTTTGAGTGGGATTTGTTACAGATTAGTTTTTAAATGCATAACTGAAAGTAGTAGAATCAGTTCACAAATCTGCATTTATAGATTTCTGATCTACTGATGTGTCTTTAGACATTTGGTGAAATTTAAGCATTTCATTCATACATTAATTCTTTATTTTGTTACATTTTCATGATCTCTGATGTGATATAAGAATTTCATTTACTTCTTCAACTTTCAACGTAATTTAATACTTGTTTAGTATTATTGTACTTATTTATGTTTTTATTCCCATTTTTGTTACCTAACTGCCCAATTTTTATTTATTTTATATACTGTTGTAATCCCCAAAGAGAAATTAATAGCATACTCTATTAATGTTGTCAATTGCATGAACACACACACACACACACACACACACACACACACACACACACACACACACACACACACACAAGGGGCCTATAGGCATGCAGTAGGAGGTAGAATGGCAGGCAGCTCCCTCCTGGTGCACCCAAATGAACAACTTCCAAAAGGGGGATGGCGCGTTGCTCAAGGGCGCCTTGGCAGTGCTCAGGAGATGAACTGACACCTCCCACTGGCAGCTCACACTCTGGGTGGCTGGGCGGGAGTGGGAATCAAACCGCTGATCTTGTGATCATTGGACGACCCGCTCTATCATTGAGCCGCTGCAATTATTGAACAAATTAATGTATCTTTTTATACCTTTTTGTAAAATATATTTATTGGTGGTGGATTATTAGGGTTGTTTTAACATATCTTAAATATTTAAAAAAAAAGTTATGGACAATTATACATTTTGAAAGGGGTTTGATATAGTGTAGGGCAGGCAGTACCTGATTTCAGCTGGTTTGTGTCCACCTCATTTTCTTAATATGGGAACATGTTAGAATGGAAAAACAAGTTTGTGTGTGTGTGTGTGTGTGTGTGTGTGTGTGTGTGTGTGTGTGTGTGTGTGTGTGTGTGTGTGTGTGTGTGTGTGTGTGTGTGTGTGTGTGTGTGTGTAGAAGGAAGGAAGGAAGGAAAGAAAAAAATACAGATTAGATGTATTGATCCTTGGGGATTTTTTTTTTTTTTTGCTGCTTTTTAACATTCTTGTTTTGATTTTTTTTTTTTAAGTACATGTTTATTTCTCACTATGTAGCAGGAAATTTTTGTAATTTTTACGGCCTTCATTTATTTCCAAAAGAGGCAGTGTGTTGAGGTAGACCACTCAGTTTTTGAAAGTCAGAATGTTGTGAAAGTATTAAGTTTTACATATGACTAATGTGTGTTTTTTCTTTTCCTCCAACAGAATTTTAAGGGATTATAAACCTTGATGAATGCGGCCACCTGAAAAAAATTTTTTTTAAGTTCCTAGGATTCTATTTTTTTCAAAGCATGTTTCCCAATGGTGCAAACATCCAACTTATTCAGACGATATTTTTCTCACAGAATTTTGACATAGGAGCCTCATAGTGGAAGTATCCAGAAAACAGTACATACAAAAACCTTTATGAAGGACTAATCATATATGGGCCTACACAGGGATGTTGTCATTAAAAGCCTTCTTGGCTGTCTGTGTCTCTTTTTTCTCAAATAAGTAACGCAAAAAGAGAGACTCCCATGAGCAACTCTGCAGTAGGCTCGATAACATCGACATGAGTAGTACTTTAGGCAAAGAAAAAGATTTGAAAGAAAAGGACCCCAAAGGTGGTCCAGTGGGGAAAGAAAGGGAAAAGGAAGCCAAGGCGCTAGCCAGCTTAGTCAAAGATGGTGGCAAAGAAGCAAAGACCAAAGGGAAGGATGCCAAAGAAGGAAAGAAGGACACCAGCAGCTCGACACCAGGTGTTGCCTTCTCTGTTGACAATACGATAAAGCGGCCAAACCCTGCGCCAGGTATGCGCAAAAAGTCCAGCAATGCAGAGGTGATCAAAGAGCTTAACAAGTGCAGGGAGGAGAGCTCAATGAGACTAGATTTATCGAAAAGGTCGATTCACATGCTCCCCACCTCCATTAAGGAGTTGACACAGCTGGCTGAACTCTATTTATACAGCAACAAGCTGCAGAGCCTGCCAACTGAATTGGGTTGCCTGTCTGGCCTGGTTACTTTAGCCCTGAGTGAGAACTCTTTGACCAGTTTGCCTGATTCGCTAGATTCCCTTAAAAAGCTTAAAATGCTTGATCTTCGGCACAACAAACTGAGAGAGATACCAGCCGTTGTCTACCAGCTGACATCGTTGACCACGCTGTACCTGCGCTTCAACCGTATCACAACTGTGGAGAAGGATATCAGGAACCTTTCCAAGCTCACTATGCTTAGCATTCGTGAAAACAAGATAAAACAGCTGCCTGCAGAGATTGGTAAGCGGAAAGTTTATTTGAAAAAACATTTTGTTTAGTGACTGAGAAAAATTGTGTGAAGTACTGGGCTAAATTAGTAGTGGCCTAGTAGTGGCAGGTCACCATGTGTGCACATCTTATCCTGACCAGTATAATAGTCTTATACAGGTATACGTCACCCTACTTTGTTAGTTGGTTTAAGGAGACACGACACAAGTTGAAAATATGTTAAATCAACTTGTCTCCAGGCTAAACCTAATATAACCATACCATATCTGGGCTTGCACTAGGATGTAGTATGATTAAGCCAATGTGGCTCAGTGAAAAAGAATTAAGCCACAAAAAGCCACATTCTGTGTTCAAGATGTCTGTGTAGGTTCTCAGTCATCCAGGTCAAGGTTATCCAAAAGCTGTTGAATCGTCCAGTGGATCGATTCAACAATTTTTTATTTTTTTTAAATTTATGAATAAAGTTTGGTGATGTTTTCCATACATTGCAGACATTGTATTTATGAATAATAAAAGGTTCTTTAAGGTTATGAAACAGAATACAGAAATTCATATTATTTTGCAGTAGTATAAAACCAGTTTAAATTTACCAATGCCTACATTCAAGTTTGTGGTTTACATCGCAGACTTAGATGGCAATGAATCTTCAACATCAGAAGGTGACTGGCTTTTTTTGTTTGGTGCATTTAAGAAGTGGTTTAGACTTCCTTGAAGTGTCTTCTTTTTCTTTCCCTTAATAAATTACGAGGAGCAAAAGTTTACCGTGCACAAACTAATCTGAAAACACAATAATCGAAAACATGTTATCGAGAATACCAACTGCATTTATACCGGTACTTTGTCATACTGTAGTGTAGATGATCATTGGCACTCTTCTTCCACTCCAGCTGGAAGAAGAAATACAAATTACTGAAGGAGTGAATGATTTTACAATCATAATATGAACAAACTTTCTGGATATATACTGTATTGTAGCAAGATGTCCTTAGATGAAAACCAATGCCATTCAGGTTAAATATCATTGGATAGATGTTGATGTTTTGGTATTGATGTCTTCAGTTGAGCAGAGTTTGGATTAAAACAATTTCATATTTTATTAACTAATTTCAATTTTTGCAGGGGAGCTATGCAGCCTCATTACTCTGGATGTTGCTCATAACCAATTGGAACACCTACCTAAGGAGATTGGGACTTGCACACAGATAACCAACCTCGACTTGCAGCACAATGAGCTCTTGGACCTCCCAGAGACTATCGGTAATTTAGATGAATTTTTGACCAAAAAAACAAGATTGATACTTTTTAATATTTACTGTATTCTTTACTTTGTCTTCCAAGTTTGTGGCTGTAACTTAGTTTGATTAATGTTGTCAAAAATTTAACCTGGGATACTTTCCCTAACATCAAAATGCTGAGGGGATGTAGTCCATCCATCTTTTCAAAAGTATACTGTAAACGCTAATGCCACCAAACTTAACACCTATTGTAATTATGATGGGTAGTTGTGCCTTTACACCAGTGCTTCTCAAGTGTTTTCTTTATTGCTGCCCTAGGCAGAATTTTTTTTTTTGTGTACCCCACCATCCACCACAAATAAAAAAGTGTTTTTCTGTAAGATTTACAGTACTGTATTTTAAGTACAGGTCTGCATAACATTTTATCCTTACTGACAGTTTAAGGAAAACGTAGAAAATGTAGATCCAATTACAACAACAACAAAAATATTAACCTTGTTTTTTAGTCTGAATAATAAAAGATTTGAAGTGCACCAAGTTTCTTTAAATTCATCAAAATTAAATTCATATGTAACCTTAAGATTTTTCAGCCAACTAATTGAGCCATTTAATACGAAAAAATAAACTTAAATAAAATTTATAAACTAAAACCAAGGCAGCCAGAGACTGCAACATCCCGCAACTTACCCTGACCTGCTTTCAGGGTAGGTCAGGGTACCCTGAAAGTAGTACCTGCCTAGTGCATATGGAGAAGTCCAGTGTGAGTAAGACCATAGATCAAAGCACTAGCTTTGGATAAGATAGACAAAGGAGGCCAGTGTGACAGCATAAATCAAAGCACTAGCTTTGATCTATGGTATTACTCACACTGGCCTCCTTTGTCTTTCTATCTTATCCGGTTCCTGAGTGTACAAAAGTTGAAATTTGAACGTGACTTACTTTTCTCAAGGTCAAGGTCTTCATCTCACTTTCATCCCCTTTGCCACCCGAGTAATGTGCTTTTTTCTCATCTTTCTATCTGCAACAGTTGCAAGGATATTATGGCGACAAGGGAACGGACAAACACTATGGCAGTATATCACCGCTTTGAAGAGGGATGCAATAATAGCTCAATTAATATAATATAATAATATAAACCTCTTTAACCTACAAAACAAAATCAAATAAAACAAATTGAGCTGATGTTTATTTTTTATTTTTTAATCAAAATGAAGTCAAGATTTATGGCTAGAGTCAGTATGCTTTGCATTGCACAACTTTTCAAAGCACGATGCTTATTGACATTATTCAGTATGTCTTCCCTGAAAAAAAACTTAAGCGCCTAATCAATGTGGTTGTGGTGTAGTGTTTAAGTGATGCTGTAATTTATTCTGTATGCGCACGCACACGCACACAGAATCTGCTTTACACAATTTTAATTTTTTTATTTTGTAACCTTTTTTATATTTTGTTGTTTCTGTGGAAAAAATTAAGTCATAAATACATCCTTTTGTTCCCAAACACATTAACCATATTAATTTAGTTTTGACTTTTGATATGGCAATTTCGATGACACCATTTTATTTTACGTGATTCTGAAGGGTGGTTATTTATTCTTGATTTTACAGCCTTAAATATACAACACAAATCACGGCCAAAGTAAATGAAGGTTATGTTGTATACCTGTGCATTTGTTGTGCAATGTTTTGTTGATGTTAGAGGAGAAGTATGTCATCTTCACATAACTCTTGTTTTTGATTGTTCTAGGTAATCTGGCCAGCATAAATCGCTTAGGGTTGCGGTACAACAGATTGTCAGCCATTCCTAGATCATTAGCCAAATGTCGGGAACTAGAGGAGCTAAACCTTGAGAATAACAACATTTCAGTGTTGCCAGAGGTAAGTAGTACCAAAGTTGAGTTGTACACTCAACAAAAATATAAACGCAACACTTTTGTTTTTGCTCCCATTTTTCATGAGATGGACTTAAAGATCTATAATTCATTCCAGATACACAATATTACCATTTCTCTCAAACATTGTTCACAAATCTGTCTAAATTTGTGATAGTGAGCACTTCTGCTTTGCTGAGATAATCCATCCCACCTCACAGGTGTGCCACATCAAGATGCTGATCTGACATCATGATTAGTGCACAGGTGTACCTTATACAGGTACTGCCCACAATAAAAGGCCACTCTGAAATGTGCAGTTTTGTCTCACAGCAAAATGCCACAGATGCCACAAGCATTGACGGAGCATGCAATTGGCATGCTGACAGCAGGAATGTCAACAAGATCTGTTGCTCGGGCATTGAATGTTCATTTCTCCACCATAAGCTGTCTCCAAAGGCGTTTCCGAGAATATGGCAGTACATCCAACCAGCCTCACAACTGCATACCACATGTAACCACACCAGCCCAGGACATCCACATCCAGCAGGTTCACCTCCAAGATTGTGTGAGACAGCATACTCACCGAACATGTCACCCATTGAGCATCTTTGGGATGTGCTTGACCGGCGTATACGACAGCGTGTACCAGTTCCCACTAATATCCAGCAACTTCGCACAGCCATTGAGGAGGAGTGGACCAACATTCCACAGGCCACAGTTGACAATCTAATAAACTCTATGTGAAGATGTGTTGCACTGCATGAGGCAAATGGTGGTCACACCAGATATACTGACTGGTTCTGAGTCCCAAGACCCCCAATAAAGCAAAAAATAATATTGTGGGCAGTATAAGCTACACTATAAGTGCACTAATCATGATGTCAGATCAGCATCTTGATGTGGCACACCTGTGAGGTGGGATGGATTATCTCAGCAAAGCAGAAGTTTTCACCATCACACGTTCAGACAGATTTGTGAACAATGTTTGAGAGAAATGGTAATATTGTGTATCTGGAATGAATTATAGATCTTGTAAGTCCATCTCATGAAAAATGGGAGCAATGTAAGTTGAATTTGAGATCTTTGTGATATACTGTACTCCTGCTTAGCCATGGCTACCTACTTTGTTTTAGCACTGTGTAAATCCTGGAGAAAAGTCTGGTTGCATGACTTAGCATTTGCATGTAGAGAGGGGGCACCCTTCCATTTCAATCGCTGTGACCATTGCTCTAGCAATATGTGTGCCATGTCAATCAAATATATTAGTTTTGAAATATATTTTATATGTTGTTCTTCTCCATGTGCCCTTGCCAAAAGAGGTGTATATACTGTATGTTGCCCATGAATATTTGAGATGGAGTACAGTCTTCACATTTCCACAACTGTTGGACAGAAATTTTTGTAAACATTTCACCCAAGCTTTGTATTGTCCCTAAAGATGTGTCCCAAATAATAAGGTTCTTGATATGGCTTTTTATATATAGTTTTAGCCATACTTTAACTTGAATGTTGACTAAAATTATACGTCATCTGTCAACGTAGCCCTAACCTTAACAGTCTGTTTCCTTTAAATCATACTAATAGCCCTGTCCTAATATTTTTTTCTGTTATGTCTCTGATTCTGTCCTTAACCAGGGCCTGCTGTCAAGTTTAGTCAACCTGACCAGCCTAACACTCGCAAGGAACTGCTTCCAGTCATACCCTGTAGGGGGACCATCCCAGTTCTCCACCATATACTCCTTAAACATGGAGCACAACCGCATCAACAAGATCCCATTTGGTATCTTCTCTAGGGCCAAAGTGTTAAGCAAGCTTAACATGAAGGTAATGAAATCGTTCACTCCAATTTCTAAATATGTGGGAATTGTCAACATGAATTTTTAAGTAATTATATCTGGTGTGTATTTTTATATCAAGTGTCTCCAAATAATGACAAGATGTTAAAAACTGTGTTTCATTGACCATTTTGACTTTCATGTAGTATGAAACCAATGTGTTCACAGCAAGTCTGACTCTTATATTTAATGTGGCATTAGCAAACCTTGACAAGTATGCACCAAGCTACAAAACTGAACTTGGAATGTAGTTTTTTTTCTTTATCTTTTCTTTTTTCTAACTTGCCTATTTTTTACTGATGTGACATGACAGCATTTCCACTTAAGAGAACACAACAGATTAATTTGAATATTTTCTCAATACCTGAGCTTTTCTTTTTCATGAAATAATAATGTCATATAGAATTTTAAATCTTGTGAGAAATGTAAATCTGAGATTGTAAACCATTGGTTATATTAAAAAATAATATCCAATGTGGTACTGTAATTGTTTAAGTATTGGTAATCGTATATAAACAACATGGTTAAATGAAGCGTCTCAGTATTTTAAATAAGCTACACATTTTTTTAAACCTGTTGAATGTCAGGTGTGAATTCATTGTAATAAGATGAAGTAGTAGTCATGTAATAAAATATTGCTTTTATAGGTATTTCCCAACATTAAAAAACTTTAAAAAAACAAACAAACATGTTCATATGGCACGTAGTTTTAATTTCAATCTGCTTTTGATATTTTATCCTGGTTCCTTGTGAAGTACTCGGCAAAGTACACCAGTCTACCTAGACTTCTTGTGTTGACTTTTAAAACCACCTATCTTGCTAATAAGGCTGATATTTTGTTCTTCAGGACAACCAGTTAACATCCTTGCCATTGGACTTTGGTACATGGACTAGCATGGTCGAGCTCAACCTTGCCACTAATCAGCTAACGAAGATCCCAGAAGATGTCTGTGGCTTAGTCTGTTTGGAGGTAAGCAATACACAAGCATTTAAACATATCAGTGCAGTAATAATGTAATTTATTGCAAGTCATTTATTAAATTTCAATCTACAATTGTTATTTAAATGACGTAGCTCATAGCTAGTCGTAGCTCACGCCATAAGGTCTTGGAGTGGGGACCAGCGGGTGGCCAGCTTGAGACCCGCTGGAACATAAAAACGCAAGTTAACTGGTGGTGGAGAGGTGCCAGTTCACCTCCTGAGTGCTGCCAGGGTTCTTCTAAAGCAAGGCACCTGTCCCTTACAAGTTGCTCATAAGGCGCAACACGACATAGCTACCCACTGTTTTACCTCTCACTATACCTACATGTGTATAGTTCCTGTGTGTGTACGTTCTTTAGAGTGAAGGAAGAGGAGGAGGACGGAGTTATTGACGGTCAGAGGCAGACCTACCGTTAGCACTGGCCTTTTAACTCTTTTCCTTTCGGCTTTTCCCTGCAGGGGTCGCCACAGCGAATCAATTGCCTCCATCTAGCCCTCTTTGACACCAACTACCTTCATGTCCTCCCTCATTACATCCATAAACCTCCTCTTTGGTCTTCCTCTAGGCCTCCTGCCTGGCAGTTCAAATCTCAGCATCCTTCTACCAATATATTCACTATCTCTGCTCTGGATATGTCCAATCCATTTCAGTCTGGCCTCTCTGACCTTATCTCCAAAACCTCTAACATGTGCTGTCCCTCTGATGTACTCATTCCTGATCCTATCTTTCCTGGTCACTCCCAAAGAGAACCTCAGCATCGTCATCTCTGCTACCTCCAGCTCTGTCTCCTATCTTTTCCTCAGTGACACTGTCTCTAGACCAAACAACATCGCTGGTCTGACCACAGTTTTGTACACCTTTCCTTTCATTTTAGCTGAAACTCTTCTATCACACGTCACACCTGACACTCCTCCACCCGTTCCATCCTGCCTGTACGCTTCTTCAACTCTTTTCCTCACTCTCCATTGCTCTGGACTGTTGACCCTAAGTACTTAAAATCCTCCACCTTCTTGATCTGTTCTCCCTGTAACTTCACTCTTCCACTTGGGTCCCTCTCATTCACACACATGTACTCTGTCTTACTGCGGCTAACCTTCATTCCTCTCCTTTCCAGGACAAACCTCCACCTCTCTAGCTTCTCCTCCACCTGTTCCCTGCTCTCACTGCAGATCACAATGTCATCTGCAAACTTCATAGTCCATGTAGATTCCTGTCTAACCTCATCTGTCAGCCTGTCCATCACCCATAGCGAACAAGAAGGGGCTCAGAGCTGATCCCTGATGCAGCCCCACCTCCACCTTGAACTCCTCTGTCACACCTACAGCACACCTCACCACTGTCTTACAGTCCTCATTCATGTCCTGCACGACTCTCAGATACTTCTCTGCCACTCCAGACTTCCTCATACAATACCACAGTTCTTCTCTGGGCTCCCTGTCATAAGCTTTCTCCAGATCTACAAAAACACAATGCAGCTCCGTCTGGCCTTCTCTGTACTTCTCTATCAACATCCTCAAAGCAAATACTGCATCTGTAGTACTCTTCTGCTCTTAGTCTAGCTTCAACTACTCTTTCCCATAACTTCATTGTATGCCTCATTAGCTTTATTCCTCTGTAGTTGCCACAACTCTGCACATCTCCCTTGTTCTTAAAAATGGGCACCAGCACACTTCTCCATTCCTCAGGCATCTTCTCACTATCTAAGATCCTGTTTAACAACCCAGTCAGAAACTCTACTGCCACCTCTCCTAGACACTTCCAAACCTTTACAGGTATATCATCAGGACCAACCGCCTTTCCACTCTTCATCCTCTTCAGTGCCCTCTTCACTTCATCCTGACTAATCTTGGCTACATCCCGGTCCACAACAGTCACCTCTTTTAGTCTTTGTTCTTTCTCATTTGGGGCGACCGTGGCTCAGTGGTAGAGCAGGTCGTCCAATGATTTGAGATCGGCGGATCGATTCCCGCTCCCCCCGAGTCATTTGTCGTTGTGTCCTTGGGCAAGACACTTTACCCTCCTTGCCTCCAGTGAGGCACTCGCTGGTGTGCGAATGTGTTTGATTGTTCCGGTGGTGGTCGGAGGGGCCGTAGGTGCAGATTGGCAGCCACGCCTCCGTCAGTCTGCCCCAGGGCAGCTGTGGCTACGTACGTAGTTTACCACCACCAAGTATGAATGAGGTGTGAATGAATAATGGATCCAGTGTAAGTGACTTTGAGTGTCCCACTTCCTCTTAGCTAACCTCTTTCTCTGTATACACTCCTGTACCTCCTCATTCCACCACCAAGTTTCCTTATCTACTTTCCTTCCAGATGACACACCAAGTACTCTCCTACCTGTCTCCCTGATCACATTAGCTGTAGTTGTCCAGTCATCTGGAAGCACCTCCTTGCCACCCAGAGCATGTCTTAACTCCTTCCTAAAAGTCATGCAACACTTTTCCTTTTATAGCTTCCACCATTTCGTCTTCTGCTCTGCCTTTGCCCTATTCATCTTCCTCACCACCAGAGTCATCCTACACGCAACCATCCTATGCTGTTTGGCTACACTCTCACCTACCACTACTTTGCAGTCACTGATCTCCTTCAGGTTACACCATCTACACAAATGTAGTCTACCTGTGTGCTCCTACCACCACTCTTATAGGTCATCCTATGTTCCTGCCTCTTCTGGAAGAAAATATTCACTACAGCCATTTCCATCCTTTTTGCAAAGTCAACTACCATCTGTCCTTCTACGTTCCTCTCCTGGATACCAAACCTGCCATCACTTCCTCATCACCTGTGTTACCTGCACCAACATGTCCATTGAAGTCTGCACCAATGACAACTCTCTCACTTGTAGGCATGCTCTGCATCAATTCATCAAAGTCCGACCAGAATTTCTCCTTCTCCTCCAGCTCACATCCTACATGTGTAGCATACCCACCAACAACATTGAACATCACACCTTCTATTTCTAGCTTCAGACTCATCACTCTATCTGACACTCTTTTTACCTCCAGGACATTCCTAACAAACTCCTCCTTCAAGATAACTCCTACTCCATTTCTCTTTCCATCTGCACCATGATAGAACAACTTGAACCCTGCTCCGAAACTTCTAGCCTTGCTACCTGGTCTCCTGGACACACAGTATGTGTACCTTCCTCCTCTGCATCATGTCAACCAACTCTCTACCTTTTCTTGTCATAGTTCCAACATTCAACGTCCCTACTCTTAGTCCTATACTCTTGGCGCCCCAAATCTCTTTCTTCGTGCGAACGCACTTTCCTCCTCTCCTTCTTCGACCAACAGTAATCCAATTTCCACCAGCGCCCCGTAGGTCATCAGTGCCGATGGCGGTCGTTGTTGACCCGGGCCTCGACCGATCTGGTATGGAAGTCATAGGTTTGATTTGCATCTTGAATTTGGCAAAAGTTTTATGCCGTATGCCCTTCCTGACGCAACCCTCCGTATTTATCCGGGCTTGGGACCGGCACAATAAGACACTGGCTTGTGCCCTCTTGCGGCTACATTCTGGCCTTTGCTAAATGAGCCATGATAAATGATAAAATGACCAAATGCCCGACCCGCGACTGACCTGTGATAAATTCATGGGAATAGGTTTTCGTGGAGCATTTTTTCTGACAGTCGTGGCTGTAGATGGTGGACACTGCTACTCCAGTTAATACAGTAATAGTTCCACTCAGTCAAGCCAATAAGATTGCTTGCTTACCTGCGCGGTCAGCACATCTGGAAGCACCACAGCTCGCTGCCTTTTCCACTGTGAGCTTACCGTTACAGCAGAGTGGAAGAAGACATGGTGAGGACAGTGTTGCTTGCGCCAAATGAAGGAAGGTTAATGAGGAAAACCGCTGGTTAACAATGAGTGGACTGAGAAATTTATGCTTATTCTTCCGTCAAGCAGTTCCAAACCAGTGTGCCTCATATGCTCCCAACACGTGGCATTAATTGATAATAGCAAAGTGAAGCGCCATTATGAAAAAAAGCACAGAGCTTTTGAATGAAGTTATCCCCTGAAGTTTTTGCAGAGGGCAAAGTAACCAAGCTGCAAGCCCAGGTTGACACATCTACCTAACTCACTACGCGTATGTTTACAGCCCAGCAATGTGCAAACGAAGGTTCACTGAAGGTATCGTGGATTTTGGGGCAACATAAAAACAACTTTTAGTGTTTAGTGTTCGGATATTTGCTGAAGGAGTGCTAAAAAAATATCTGTGAAGAAATCCTAGTGTCTGCCTCAACAGCAACCACAAAATCAGAAATATTAACGGATAATGTACTGACACAGCTTGATGCAGCTGTTTAGAGAGCACCATGTAAATCTTTGGCCATTGATGAGTCTACATGTGTTACTGATAATGCCCAGCTTTTGGTGTGTGTCAGGTTCCTTCAGAAAGACAAGGAGATCTGTTGTGGGTATAACGCCACTTGACACAGACACAAGAGGAGAGGACATGTATGCAGCAATAAAAGATGCTGACAAAGAGGGACATAGATCTGAAGCAGGTGGTCTCTGTCACCACAGATTGTTACCTTGCCATGGTGGGAAAAGAAAGGAGGGCTTTGCCCTGGATGAGAGAAGATAACCCAGATATTATTCCTTACCACTGTCTCATCCATCAGACTACTGTGTGCCACTATATCAGAAAATTTTGAAGAACTAATGAGCACAGTGATGCTACTGAACAACTTTCTTAGAACTTCCTCATACTTTCAGCATTGCCTCCTGAGAAGATTTCTGGAAGCTGTTGAGGCAAAGGCCAATGACCTATTACTGCACAACAATGTGAGATGGTTGAGTAAAGGCAATGCAATGGAGCGCTTCTGGTCTATTCGAAAAGCCATAGGTTTCTTAAAGTAGGTCGAGTCAGAGAGCAACACAGTTTTCACTTTTTTTTGCAAGATGAGCACAAGGTGGCAATGACTACCTCGCCCATCACTCCCATGATGCTCGCAACTTCACTTCAAAAGCCCTGTTTACACCAATGTCCAGCGGCACACTGACCGACTTGACAGGCTCATCCGCAGGGCTGGTTCTGTGATCGGTCAGGATCTGGACTCTGTACAGACTGTCCTAGAGAGGAGGACCATGTCCAGGTTTAGATCGATCCTGGGTAACACCACCCACCCCTTGCACACCACCTTCTCCCAGCAGAGGAGCTCCTTCAGTGGCAGACTGCTGTCACCGAGCTCCTCCACTGAGAGATGCAGGACCTCCTTTGTGCCTCATGCCATCAGAGGGCACAACCACTCTCTCAGAAGGAGGGGGGCCGAAGCCGCAGGGTCATCAAGGTTGGCTGAGAAGGGATAGACGAGGGGGGCCTGGGACGCACTGTGGGATACTTTGTGGGGGTCCTTAGTGTCAGTTTACAGCTCGGTTCATCCACGTGTTTCTGATCATACATCGTCGACACCAAATACTTCTTTCTTCTTTCATGTCCCTATGCTTTCCTTTTATTTTAGGTTCTTCTGTTTTTCTGTTGTTATAATTATGTTAGTATGTAAATTATGTAATTTATACAACGTCTTTTGGCTGTGCCATTTTTCTCTGTCACTGTTATGTGTATTTATTGTATCTCTTGTGAGCAGATGTCACCTGAATTTCCCTTGGGATCATTAAAGTACATATCTATCTATCTGAGCTCTGCTGTTAATTCTACCGGAATGGTGGCAAGCTCCACATTCATTTGCTTCACTGGGTTTTTCCACAGTAGTGGTGATATGGGCCCGCATGGTGTCTCAGATCAACAGAAAGGTTGATGTGTGGAAAACAACCATTTTGTCTCTTTACATACACCTCAAGTCAGCCATTCTCTCATTTTCTCCTTGTCCATCCAGCCTTTTTGATTGGCCTTAGCAATGTCTCCGGCTGGAAACTGTTTTTTTGGCAGTGTCCTCCTCTTATAAATGATGGTGGTACAGTATATTTATCTATCAGAGGCGTGGCGGAGGTAAGCACACGTACGTAGCTTTACGTAATGTCATGTAATTGGTTTGTCACTGACAGTGTATGCATTGACAGTCAGGTGGAGCGTTTGCTGAAATCCGACATTTTTTCAGATTTTGGGACTCAGTGTACACATACCGGGTTAAAAGGCGCATCATCGATTTTTGAGAAAATTGAAGGTATTTAAGTGCATTTTATAGCGGGAAAATACGGTATATCCCAAAAGGCAAGTAGAGACAAGCTGGTACCACATAATGGAGACATGAACTTTGTGATTATTGATGAGTGTAACAAACACAAGTAAGTTTTGAGTATAGTTAAAAACAAATACCAACGGCACATGAGCTGCTTTCAGTTTGAAGTTTTGTTTGAAGATGGTGGTCTGGAGGGAGTTAACTTGTGTCAAGATGTATGATCGTCATTTTAAATTTGTTTCTGATTGAGGATTTCTACTGTTTCGACAGGTTTTAATATTATCCAATAATCTTCTCAAGAAGTTACCACATGGCATTGGGAATTTGAGAAAGCTACGGGAGCTTGATTTGGAGGAAAACAAGTTGGAATGTCTACCTAATGAAATTGCTTATCTTAAAGATTTACAGGTAAGTTTTACAGAAGTGTATTTTTACTCATTTTTGAGGGTCTTTTCCCAATGGCTGTTAGAGAACTATGTCTAAATTTCTGCTTATATTATGGGAAAGCAATTTATACAGTTTTTTCATCCATCTGTAGTTCTTGCACCCTCAATTGATTTGAAATTGTGTGTAAACCCAGTTTTTAAATTAAAAATATTTAAAATTGTCATGTCCATAAAACAAACTGATTTTCAGAGCCAAATACTTTCCTTACTGAAAACAAATATTTTTACTTTAAGGTAACAGGTAACGTGACATGCTGTGCACATAGTATGTTGTGAAAAGCACAATTCCATTTACTTTAAAAATTTAGAATTCTATATCAACTTTTTGTCTTTCCCTCATTAGAAGTTGGTGTTGACAAATAATCAGCTGACTACGTTACCCAGAGGGATTGGCCACCTCACCAACCTGACCCATCTTGGTTTGGGGGAGAACCTACTTCAACACCTTCCGGAGGAGATTGGTAAGTTTTTCTATGAGCCTCCAGGTAAATAGATCTTGTTAAAGAAATTAAGTTGGAAATCGTTGCTTACATATGTTGAGTAATTTCTTGACATACAAAATGATGAAACATTGGTCCAAAAGCATTGACCCATTGAAGGCCAGATATCAATATCACTGAAAATCTAGTCAAATTTTAAATCAGAGGATGATCTCACTTGTCTGAATTTTATCATGACAATATTGGCCCCCCGTGGGCCTGTATAGACTCCCAACAATATCTGGTCATGCTCCTGATAAGTTGGTTCAATGGTGTCCTAAGGGAACATCTGCCAGACTTTTGCAACAGTGACCTCCTGAGTAGTCTATGGCAATTCTTGACAGTGCTGGATGTCCCCATACATAACATCCCATAGGAGCTAAAAAAAAAAAGTTACTGTCATCAATGGCTTTGTCATGTATACACTGCACACACTAGGGCCACATGCTTGAGTGTGTGCAGTTCTGGGACAAAGTCATGTTCTACCATAACAGATGTAAGGTTCGGCGGTTGCTATGTGAATTTCATTGCGGTACCTAACGGCAGTCAGAGTACTGTTTGCTATGACATAGTTGTGTGCATCCCTCCAAGGATATGTTTCCTTTGACTGTTGTTGACTCACCACCAAAGTGGTCATGCAGGATGGCAGTATTACAGGCAGCATCATGTTCACCATGGCATCTCCAGACTCTTTCTTAGGTGTTTTATGTGCTCATTGCAAATGTTGAATTGTGAAAGGTACGCCACTGTTGGAACTGCCAATTCAGGTGTTCTCTGGAGGTTACAAATCATGCGACTGGTTTCTGATCACAACCCCCCTAGACGATGTCAGATCCTCATGCCACTCTCATGGAATCTGTTTCTGACATTTTGATAGGAGCATGCACACTACTAGTAAGGTTCTAGTCATGCTCCTTTTATTTCTTCTTATCCAAAGAAGTAAATAGTTGATGATGCTTTCTACTACCCATTCTATGCTTTGTGGAACAGCTGATCTCTTGGTATGTCCTCCATGCTCTAGAGAAGTGGTTCTTAACCTTGTTGGAGGTACCGAACCCTGCCGGTTTCATGTGCTCACTCACCGAACCCTTCTTAAGTTAAAAAAAATTTTTTTTCTTTCACATTTAAGACATAAGTATATGTTTTACTGGTTAATGAATTGTGCATTAATGTCACCTTTTTCAAAGAACAAAACCAAGACAGTGCATGAACTCACATGAAATGGCCTACCTGCAAATCAGTGTGATTTCTGCTGTTGTTATTGAGAGACCAGTTCAGATATGCGTGGCTTCACCTTGGCAAGTGCTACACTTACGTCATTTTCACAGAAAAGTCTGTTTCTTTTCTTTTCCATGCAGCTTAAGGAAGTGTTCCTTTATTTTTGCCAGTGCGAGACTAGAGTTGCTCAACTTGACATTGCAAATCATGCAGAACACTGACTCCCATCATGTTCCTTTATACAGTACAGTACATGTAAATTCAAGTTGCACATATTCGTCCAACCACTTTTTTTTGCTCAATGTAGTTACTATGAATTAAAATATTAAGAAAGCAATCAGATGACGTACCATCACGACAGGAATAAATCGACCGCTGAGAGTGCAAAATCCCATGTAGCACTGGTAGGCTAATCGATGTAGCGTGATCACCTGCTAAGGGGGGCGTGTCATCACAAATTGACACGATGTGTCAAACGTACACAGTGATTCGTGTATGTTTGGCATAGACACCCGACACATCATGTGGGGTGTTTTGTCTTGACCTCCATCTCCACCGAACCCCTGAGAATGACTCACCGAACCACTAGGGTTTGATCGAACCCAGGTTAAGAACCACTGCTCTAGAGGCTGCTTTGGTTACATATGGATATGGTTCCTCCTGGATGAACTGGGCTACCTGTGCATCCTTGTTGGGCTAGTAACAGGGACATAAGCAAAGTGAATCAATCATGAAGCATAAGGAGAAAGCAAATTTATTTGATATTCACATGCAAAATCATTCCTTTTTGGATGCTGTCTTGATTTTGCCTCTGAATATACGTGTCACTTTAACTTGTGCCAAATGAGTTGAAATTTTGGATTCCTAAATGAACAGAAGTATAACCTTGAAGTGTAATTGACTGGTATTGTACTGCAATAATGAAGTGTTCCCTTAGACTGGAGAAAAGTGGTAGTACAGTAGCATGCTAAAAATTAGTGCTGTAAAATGATGCTTAAATCCTGGAAGAAATGTCCTTCATGGATGGAGGAGAACGTTAAGTGGTCCAGTGATGTTCCACTGTGAATGAATTGGATTTGTAAAACCTGATTACCTGAAAACAGTATCTTGAATTTTTGGAGCATAATTCTGTCAAAAGTCACCATTTCTTAAAGTGTCTCAATATAATATATTTCTATTTTCAGTCATTCAGTCATTTAAAAATGAACTTGTAGTAAATAATTTCTCATGTACATTTTTCAACCCTTTGTCATTTAATCAGCCTGTCCTCACTGAAGCATGTACGGGTAATCTGTCCCAAAAAACACAAAATGATAAAAAAAATAATACCTGACTTCTGCAGCTCCATCTAGTGCTCCTAGTTCTATTTCACCATTTCAAAATCGAAATGACAAAACCCCTCCTCCCAGCTTTGACTGGTGGTTTAGATGAAGACATAGTGTATTCTTGCAAATTGCATAAGGGAACTTTTTTTTTTTTAATGGGGAAAAAAAGATTTTAAAAAATTAGCTGTCTAATGTACATCTGTGCTTAGTGATTTATAAAAAAAAGTTTCTTATATTCATTTAAAATATCCATATAAATTCTTAATAGCAGGAAGAACAACAAGCACTATTTACATATAATTTGAATGTAATAAACTGCTAATCGCATAGTCTCATCATTAATTTAATATCTATTTTGAGATAAGTATGCCACCACGTGATGTCAATCATTGTCAGGGTTCTGGGATGTACAATATATGTATTGGAATGTAGGATACATGATATTTTGGTCATGTTTGCCAGACATTGTTAAAGTTTGGTAATTTAACATTGTTTTGTTGATCAAAGCTAAACTTTACCATTGGGATTTAAGTTGCTAACAGACTTCTGTGTCCCACCACTGGGGCTTCCATTGAGGGATTCTTATCCAACATGGCATTGCTGTTCCCTTTGAGGTTAAGAGTTACACTTGATATTCAATTTGAAAAAATGTAAAGGTGGGTACATTGCCACTGGAGCAGATTTGAACTATCTGTGACGAGGGGGGAGTTTAGGTTTTCATTGAGAAACACATATTAGCACATCGTTAGTCTGCCTGAGTAACTGTCACATAAATCACAATTATTTATTTTTTGATGAGGTGTCATTTTATTTAGAGATGTTTAAGGAAGACAATTACAATGGATTGATTTAAACAGCCCTGGATAACCATGACATAGATAACTGAGGACCTATACAGACACCGTTACAGTGTCTTTATCCTTTTTCTTTAACAATTTCCTCTGAATTTATGGATTGGTCATCCACACCGAAGTATATGTTGTTGCAGTTTACATGTACAGTGTGGTTAACCACATTGTAAATTCTGCTGTGGAGCATTGAATCATTACTATTTCCTCTCAGCTGTTTACACTCACTGAATTGTTGCACAATGCAGTTTAACACTGGAGCGACTTTATTACCAGAACAGCCACAGGACCTGCCCCAATTACAGTAACCAAAACTGTCATCTGTCCTCAGGTACATTGGAGAACTTGGAGGAGTTGTATCTCAATGACAACCCCAATCTACACAGCCTCCCATTCGAACTGGCCCTCTGCAGCAAGCTGTCCATCATGAGCATCGAAAACTGTCCCCTCAGCCACCTCCCACCACAGATTGTTGCAGGGGGGCCTTCCTTCATCATCCAGTTCCTGAAGATGCAGGGACCATATCGTGCCATGGTCTGAGCCAAGAGCAGCTTAATCCCTGTCCTACTTCAAACCCTCAACTTGCTCTGTACCCTCTTGCCTACCTGCCCCCATGATGTGTATCATACACTGTAAAGAAAACAATTCACAATCAGTGTTGGGGGCAAATATAAGGAGGATGAAGAAGGAAATATTTCTCTCAGCACCCTTGGGTAGAAACAAGACAAATCTGTGGAGACTTGACTTCTGTGTAACTGTGGAGTTTATTGTGGTCCCGCCACCCCTGCTCATCTGTCATTCCAATTCATGCAAGAGGAAAATAGTTTCATGTCTTTGCCAAACTGAAAATGTATAACTGCGTGTGTGCGTGTGTGTGTGCGTGTGTGTGTGTGCGTGCATGTATAGCGGGAGAGAGCGTGCGCAAACTGGCATATACTATATTAACCATGGCCTCATTGCCAATGTATTAACAGTAATTACAAGCATCTTTGTGAGCAAGGATACAACTGTATGCAAAAACCAACAAAAAGATCTTTAGAACTTCTTATCCACTGCTGCTGCCATACTTTGTCATCTTGCAAGTTTTTCAGTTGATATGCCCCTTTTTTTTAAACGTCACCTTCATCCAAGGTAACTTACATTGATGGTCTAATGATGGCATGTTTATAACTTCTTTTGTTGTTATCTTTTTAAAATCTTTATTTTTTAAACTGTGCCTATGTTTAGATTGATCCGGTGGTTCCTGTCTAAACACAATTGTCCATGGAAATACAAAGACATAAATTATTGTTTTTACTTTAGTCTCCATTTTTTTCGAATGTTCATTTTGCTGTTGCATCAATCTATCAAAGTGATATCAGTTGTAAATTAGGTTGATTGGAGGTCTTTTTAATAAGCAGCGGTAGTTAAAATTAAGCTAGTAGTGTACACTTATGAGAAATGCCAATCATACATGCTTGATAAAAAAAGCAAGTTGGACTTCAAAAACAGGTGGTGCTGTGACCCCCCCACCCCCCCGTCTGTAATGCTTTTGTGTGACAAACAGGTATTGAAAAAGACAAACATACATAAATGATGGGATAAATGATAGATGTTTTTAATATATGTATAAAATTCATCATTGTCGCCTTGAGTGCAATTTTTGTTATGTTTACTTGTTTGATATTATCTTCAGTGTTGGGTTGCATAGCTGTCATTTAATTCACCATTGACCAACATATCAAGTGTTCTAAAAAAGATGGTTATCTGGCTCTCTGGAGTATGAGTGTATGAGCTTCAAGGTTTGATAATAAAACATTGACAGGTGTTTCTTTTTTTTCTGTAGTTTTTTTTAACAGGGTCTCCTATGAATCTTAGTTATGTGTATAATTTAATCATGTGTTTCCATCGTCCTGTCCCACACTGTTTAGCAATGCTGCTGCTCTTTTGCACTTTTTTTAAACACATTGGTATCCTCTGTTAATAACAACACACCGTCTGCTCTCATTGGTTAATTTGTATGGGGGCGTTATGTTTCTTAAAGTATTTTGTTTGTTATTCGAATAGGTTATCATGTAAATTTGTATCAATTAAATATAATTGTTCAGCTTGCGGGCTCAGAATATGCTAGTAACTCTTTGAGGAAGGATTTTCCTGTCGATCTTCGAAGAAACTGCTTTTTTGAACTGTAAAAAGGGTCTGTGTGGCTTTGAGACGTTTGAAGATTCCCATATCCTGCTTCCTCTATTGCAAGTGAAAATGCTTATTGTAATTCAGATCAGGATCATTTCTCCTAAATCACTTTACATGTGAGTGTATGCTTTTTCTAAATTATGAAACATGTATTCAGTTAGTATTATTTCAAGTGACTGTATATTAAAAATCCCGACAAAAGGTAATTGAACCAAACTTTTTTTTTTTCTTTTTTAAAATGTGTTGCATCCCAACTATATATTTAATCCTGTTTAGTATTGATATGTGTGAGTCAACATTTTGCAGCAGCATGCTGTGTTTTAGTTGGCTGTGGTTTAGGCCTCCTACAAAACGAGGCCTCAGTGATGAGAGCACTACAGTACACCCTGTTGTGGGGATTGGTTGGGGAAACGTGGTACTGCTGCTTCTAGTGTACCAGCAGAACCTGTTGCTGCTTTTTGTGGACCGAAACATATGCTGTACAAGACGGGTTTGGGTGAGTGTGGACAGGCGGCAGGAAACAATCTACTCCCAACAATGACAGACTTCACTCGAAAACCTGACGAGGGACAAATCCACTGACCTTTTTGATTTGATGTCAGGCCAAGTGGTTTTCTCATAGATTAAATTGTGTGGACACAGTGGTTACACCACACAAGGTGCACATTTGAGCTTAATGCGGTTACAGTACAGAACTGTCAAAAGACAAAAAACATTGTAAAAAGGGCTTTCTGTGTTCATGCTCAACAACACACCAGAGGCATTGCATTCCTGGGTTTTATATAAAAGCTTTGGAAGTTTGTTTTTTGTGTATTTCTTTTAGTTAATTGTGTAAAAATTGCCTTCAACAAGTACTCAAACGTGAGATGTGCATTAGGTATGCAGCAAGAGTGCTGTGACCCATTTCTATATTAAGTCTGTCTTAGTTTTTTCCATGTGCCATTTTGAAGGGTTGAGAATGCCTGTGACCAAAGGCACAGGTCTCATGATGGGATGTGCAGCAGAAACTGAACTGGGCAAATAGACAAGACTAGAGAGCATTTACTAGATCGTGGAATGTAGTTTTCAAGTGCTGTGGAGATCCCAGGCTGGCCCACTGAGTTGAAAGGCCTCACTGGGTGAATCAAAGCGATAATGTATTGCATACTGGTGCATCAAAAATGATTGGAGAATAATTGGTGTTTATTTTTCTATTGTGTGTGATTTTAGGGTCAGAAAGATCATTGCATAATCAGTCATTTTGCTCCTTTTACAATTTTTTTTTTTGAAAAATGCAACTAATCTTTTTTCCTGCCTGATTGCTTTGTATAGGAAACAAGCATGTTGACGACATGATTTGTCTCATACTCTGACATTTTAAGGACTTTGGTTTAGTGGCTATTGGTGTATCTGCAAATGCTCCCTTTTTGTATATTGCAAATGATATCGACACATTGTGTGGCAATGCTTATCATGCTTAATCTACATTGACAAGCAGCCTTAAGGTCTTTTTTTTTGTGTTTGTCTATTCATTGTGTCTATGGCCACTGACTTCTTCATGATAAGGAACTGGTCATTACAGTGTAAATTTGAGTCCCTCTCAGTCTTATTTTTCTTTTTACTCTGTACAGTAATGTAAAATTATGGTTTACTTGGTATGACAAAATTTGAAATAGAGGAGTTTTGAACAAAGCAAGAGTTCAATGGAAAATAGTGCCATTATGCTACCAAGTGAATGTCTCAGGCATTAAAGCAGAATTCCACCAAAAACTTGCATTTTATTCTGCATAGTCAAAGCTCTCCCAATGCAAATGTCAGATTTTTCCCCCTCACATTATATCACATTTGAATTATGACATTGCAAGAGCAGTGGAAATTATGTCATCAACTTTTGGCAATCAAATCAATACTATTCTGCCACATTTGTACATTCAAATTGCCTTTTGGATCAGAAATACTCTTTATTTCAAAGATAAAACATATTGACATGCAATATAGTTCCAGCTGATGATCTTGGATCACATGTTTTTCCAAACCATTTTAGTAGAATGGTCATTTAATACAAAGTTACCTGCTCATCCCTATACCTGCAACACTCACATCCAATATCTCCATACCTTAATTTGACTGCCTTATGTGCGCCAAGCAAAACCTTTATGACAGATTGACTCGATGGATAAATGCAGAAAGTCATGGTTCTTCTATAATGTCATGAAGGAATCTGGATCCACAGATTGAACAGATGTTAAAAGCTGAGTTTTAGTCAGTTTTGTCTTAATTCGAAATGTGGATGTAGACTTGAGTTTTTATTGCAGATCATAGATCAAATTCTAGTCTAAGGTTTTACTAGTGTAGAGACAGACGTGTTAGCAGCAGGAACTTGAATTTGGATCAGCAATTTGTTAAGGATTTCTTTTACTAAGCATCCTCCTGCTGTTTCATGAAATATGTTCAGTAAACATTATTTGGCAAATGAAAAAAGAGGAAAAAAATTGATTTTTGTGTGTAGTTGTGAATAACAAAATGCCACCTCCTTGTACGACAATTATCGTGAATCCAACTAGCCGAAGAGTGCTACTTAGAAATGAGCAAAATTGACCATGTTTGGTGATGTTCTGTATGTACATACATCTTTTTAACTGTAATAAACTGATAAATATTTCCAAATTTATGATTTGTTGCATGAATATATTCAAGTTTCATTAATATCACAAACAGGGTATGAGTTAATAAGAAAACTTGATTGATATGACATTTGAATCTAAATTGTAAAGTGCTGTACCTTCCATTTTACATTTAATAAAAGCCCCTTTTCTACATGTCTCAGGTACACAACAAATGTGTCAGATATGTTTACGTAAATAATTTCAAGTGACTGCACATAATATGCCGCACTTGCTGACATAAAAGTAATAGTACATATACAAAACTACATTTTATCATAAGGAACCATTTAATATGCTTTACGAGGGTAGTCCACATTCTATGAAAACAAAGGTACTGTTACATCTGGTATAAACCAAAAAACATTCCTCAAGAATGCAGTCAGCTATGAATGACATTTTCCAGACATTATTATATGTACATATTTACTCTTTTTTTTTTTTTTTTTGTGGACATAACATAACTTCACCACCCTCATCTCATTTGCGACATCAACAACATCCGAATAAACAGCTGATGGGTAGAAGCCATCTGGCTTGTGTAGTTCCAGTCCCCCTGAATTCAATTTAAACACTTGTCTCATCACAATACTGTATATTTTTCGAACGATTCACATTGTTGACATTGTAGTGTCAACCGTCCGTTCCCTTTTCAGTGTAGTCATAAGATCTTACATCCAATTTTCTGCAACTCCAGATATTGGCCTTTGTCCCAGATATAACCTAGAGCATAACCGTGTTTACATTATTTCTCACATATAAATTCATTTTCCTGCCTTTTCATGGTCTTTTTAATATATCTTGCTCCCCTAATTGATTTAGAATTGAATAATTTTCATATATTTCACCCACGAAATATAAAATGTGAAAATAAGACCCTATAATGTTTTCTATAGTAATACTTACTCCTGATTGACTTTGCTCTACCGCCACCTGCTGGTAAGTTTCCGTATGGAGTCGTCCTCCTGAAAAAGAACCTCTGGCAGAAGACGACAGGTGTCACTGTGGGCTTGAACTAAATGTGCTCAAGTGTTGCTTGAGCGTCTGGAGAGACAGGACTGTCAGGCTCTGTGAGCTGCTTGTTAGAGGAGTCACAGGCGGACTACTGTACTACTTACTTATTTTTGGGTACACTAGAATCGAACAAGCAGATATTAGGGATACCTCCACATTTGTATTTATTACTGGTTTGCTTGCATTTGAAGAGAAGAGGCAGAACATTTATGAATGCAATAAAAAAGTGTCATAAAATGTGAATCCAACATGGAAGCAGCTATTTTGGAGTACTAAGCATTGTTGATTTGCGTTGAACTCTTACCTTAATACAATGTGCTTCATACATGTCAATGCTCGGCCATTCAGGCGCTGTTAAACTAATCCAGCCGTTTCATTGTCATCGATTCGTTCAGCCCGTCTGTGGTTTCTACTGTTGAAGTCGTCTAGAGCTCATTTGCACCTTAATGGGCCAAATCCAGGTTACACAGCACTACTAAAATAAACTTAGTGTTACAATTTGCAATGCCAACTATGGAGAAATTAAGCACTTTCTTCTAAAAATTCTTATATGACGATAGTAATAATAGCAACAATAATAATATATCCATCATACATATTGTATACTATTATTATTAGTAGTAGTAGTATACATCCTCTGAATGATGGAGCATTGGCATGTATGAAGAATATTGTATTGAGGTGGGAGTTGAAACCAAATCAAATATGCTAATGTCCCCAAAATAGGTGCTTCCATACAAAATGTATATTATGACACTTTTTTTTTTTAAATTTTAATCAAAAATTTTAACTTTTCTATTTTCTGATGTTGCAATGGTGTTGCAAAGGTTTAGTCTGTAGAATCTTCCTGTCCTGTGTGGAAGAAGGATGTGTAAATGTGAGACCAAATGACACACAGGGGCATTTTGTTTGTCATTGTTGTCATTTAGGTCAACATTGGATCATTCAGAAGTCATCAGGGAACTTCTGGAGTCGGTTAGCTGAGCTGAGAGAACAAGGGACCAATATTTTTGCACATCGTGCTTTTCAGTTTTTTATTTCTAAACACAATATAAAATGTTGAATAAATTTGGTTCCACTTCACGATTGTGTCTCACTTGTTGTTGATTCTTGAAAAATATTTTCAGCTTGTTATCTGTAAGTTTGAAGCCTGAAATGTGGCAAAATGTCCAAAAAAAATCTTGGGGGGGCTGAATACTTTTGCAAGCCACTGTAGATCAGTCGCGCCCAGAGTTTGCCCCACCTCACGCCCTATGACAGCTAGGATAGGCTCCAGCTCCCCATGACCCGCGCAAACGAATGAGGTGGACAGACAATGAATTAATGAATAAATAATTAAATAATAACATAAATATAAATACAATATTAACGTTTACTATAATTCAAAACCTAGTTCGTCCAGAGCCAAGTGAGTTACTTCAAAACGTAGTTAGTGCATCCTGCTTCAAAGCGGTGATGTATTGTAATTGTTTGTTAGTCCACCAAATATCTTCTAACCGTTGCGGATAGAAAAATGAGACAAAATGCAAATTATTTGGGCGGCAAAAGGGATGAACATGAGATGATGACCTTGACCTTGAGAAAACTAAGTCAAGGTCAAATTTCAACTTTTGTACACTCAGGAACCAGATAAGATTGAAAGACGAGGGAGAAGGCCAGTGTGAGTAAGACCAAAGTAGGTCAGAGCGCTAGCTTTGATCTTTGACTTATGCAAGTAGGTCAGGGTAAAATTTTGAATTCAGGGGTGTCGCAGGATGTTGCAGTCTTTGACTGCGTTGGTTCTAGTTTAGATTAAAATGATATGAAATAACAGGCCGGCTGTGACTGAGGTTTATTTTTTATTTTATTTCATTTCATTTCTTACACGAAGCCTATAGTCTATATTGCTCACACTCTCTTTCAACCTGACCTGAATTGTCGGCAGCCTTGATTTTCGCGAACGTCCCCACGTACCTGAATACATTATGTGCTTGTTACTTGCTCAGAAGTTTGCAGAGATGTTTTCCTTATAATTGGTACCAAATTCCATAGGGTTTTTTTTTTTTCAGAACATATCTTTGAAATTATTTTTTAATTCAAATCAAGCTATATTAATCATATAATTAGGGTCGGCAGTGGCTCAGTGGTAGAGCGGCCGCCTCATGAATCAGAGATCTGCGGTTTGATTCCCTCTCCCTCCAAGCCATCCTTGCAGTGTGAGCTGACAGTGGGAGGTGTCAGCTCACCTCCCCCTCACTGCCGAGGCGCCCTTGAGCAAGGCACCGTCCCGCTTACAAGCTGCTCATTTGGGGAACACACCCTGAAGTCGCGACCCGTCACTCTGCCTCCCCATGTACTGTTTGTGTACTAACTGCATGCCTACAGGCCTCTAGTGTGTTGTGTCTGTTCAGGAGCCTGTACACAACACTGTATTTTATGCATGGTCTGACACATTCAAGCATGTAAAAGACTGTAAAGATAATTTTAAGAAATTTTAAGAAAATTTAAGACACCTAATGAATATGTCACATTGAATTGTGTCCTAAATTACACTTAACTTTACTACTATTCCGTCTAATGAATATTCTCTTTCAATCAGCACTTCTCGAATGGTTGAATTGTATGTGGTAAAACAATAGTTCTGGAGTCATTATGTTCCACGAAGGGGATGTATTGTAATTGTCAGTGTTTGTCAGTCCGTCTGTGTGTCTGCCATCCGTCCGTCCGTTAGTCCACCAAGTATATTCTCAACCGTTGCAGATACAAAGATGAAACAAAAAGCACATTAATGGGATCGACCTATCCTTTGATTTACCCTGATCTATGAAAGCAGGTCAGGGTAAGATTTTGAACTCAGGGATGTCGCAGGATGTTGCAGTGTTGCCGTGGTGTATTGTAATTGTCAGTGTTTGTGTGTGCGTCCGTCTGTCCGTTAGTGCGCCAAATATCTTTGCAACCGTTGCAGATAGAAAGATGAAAAAAAAAAGCACATTTGATCAATGGCAGTAGGTCAGAGCACTAGCTTTGATCTTTGACCTATGCAAGTAGGTCAGGGTAAAATTTTGACTTCAGGGGTGTCGCGAACTGCTGTTGCAGTATGTGACTGCCTTGTTTTCCTTAGTTGTTGATTTGATGAGAGAACACTGTAACCTTTATAATGGTATGTAGACAAATCCAGCGGTGAGGAAAAACACAACAAATGTTTATGTTTTGTGTCATCACAGTGTTGCATGTCTGTCATTATTTTTATTTTTTATTTTTTTTATTTTATATACTGATTTTGATCCCCGAATGGAAATTACTGACTATATCTGAGTTAAGTGGGAAGAAAATAAACAACACATTTGATTTTCAGGACATATTAAGTACAGCTATTTTTAAATAGCGTTGTGTAGATGAATGGCTGGTGAGGATTGTAGCAATATAGCCAGGTTATGCATCTTTTGCTCTCTGTAGATACATCATGCATTGGTCTAAAAACTTTTTAAAATTATTAAATATATTTGGATTTTATATTTAAGGCTACGTGTTGACAAGACACAGTGGAAGGCTCCAATACTTCTCAGAAAAACTAAGGGATTTTCATCCTATAATGAGGATGAAATGCGACTCCTGCCTTTGTCACTGCAGTCTTGTCATATGTGCAAATGCCAAAGAACGTTGTGTGATGTTTCCTATGGGTAAATGTTCAGCAGAAACAGGTCATTAAATCATCCTGAGGTCAGTTCCCAACAAACTTAACGCCTCGGTTAATATCCACGTAGTGTGGCTCTGGGTGCTGCTTAGCAACAAAATCTAGTAGGTGCACTACAAAAAATGTCTTTCCCGTCTGGTCTTGCAATTTATGATTTTAATATCTTTTTTTTTTCCAAATCTGTCAATTGATCTTACTGTTCAGTTCAGTGTCAGAACATTTTCTAGTATTAAAGTATAAACTGAAGGTTCTATGCAAAAATGTAAAGGAATTTGTGCATAATAATTGCTTTTTATTGTAAATGTGTCAGGAAATTTTAATGTAACATTAAAAAATAGATCTTCCCAGACTTTCTCAGTTGCTTTTAACAGGATGTGACTGATTTTGATGTTGTGCTTGTGGCTGACATTTTGTTTTTATTTTTTTCAGTCCTGTGGGTCATTTAATTCCTGTGGGATTTCTGCAGGATATAGGAGTCAGTTTTTCAATTTATCATGTGAGTGGAGACAGACAAAAAGACAAAAATAGGGTTGGGGGTGTATAGGACATGAATCATGATGATAATAATTTGTTAATTATGTTACATTAACCTGTCACTGAATTAGAACAATTTGTGCATTATTCATTAACATTATTTGCTGCTTTGCAAACAATTCAACTGCATTTGTTTAAATCTATTTGTATTTGTGCCCCCAGAATACATTTGACATTCATGAATATGAACAGTTTCAACAGAAGCCATAGAAAGGCAGGAGTTATCATACCAGTAAAATACTTGTTTACCACAGGGGGACACTTAATATAACAAATAAATGAATTCATAATGTGTTGGTTGAATGTGCAAACCCTTCATAGGTATGTGTGATGACATTTTCTTGGGTTTCATTTCTACCGGTATTCTCCTTCCTGTTTTCTCCTATAATTTACTGCGTTGGCCACTCGTTGACTCCTGGTGTCACATGTGTGTCACTGTTGACAATCAGAATTCGCAAAGAAAGCCGCTTCACGATGACACTTTTTGCAGCGTGCGGACTATAAAGAGAGGGAGTGGCGCGCTGGAAACACGGAGGAGAGACACTCCACACGCAGACAGCAGCACGGCAGCACCCGGTATAACATGATTAACGCTCTAATAGGTCCGCTACTGAGCACAACTAGATGCATCACAGTGATCATTGTGTGGGGTAAGAGAGGGGATACATGGGCAGGACTCCCATCTACCACATGGATCGTATTTCTTTCGTGTTGATTAGGTTTGAGAACTTATCCACAGATTGTTGATACCGGTGCGTCTTGGACACACCCGATACTTTTCTTATGCAGGTAAGATTTAATTTTCTGTATGACTTTTTTGTTATTTCGAGACAGGAGAAAACATAGTTCTTGAGCCAGTTCTAGTAGTCAAGTAATAATTTTGAAAATGCATAATAGACTGAAGTGTTAACAACTCTTAAAACATCTGATTCTTTTCTTCTTGTTGCCTTATGTTTTCAGACAGCTGGCATAAGTAATCACATATCATGAGGACATAAAAGTCAGGAAAGCTCCAGAGGAGTTCAGTTGCCTCCTTTCTCCTGCTATGAAAGTCTGTCTTTCCTGGTGATGATATTTGTTAAGCTCAGGTAAACTCAGGAAGTCTGATAGACTGCCAGACTGCTTCAATGGGGTTTGACAACAACACCAACCAGACTCTTCCAGATGTTGCCCCTTACAGCCTCAAGCTCTCCCTGCCGCTCACGGTGCTGGTGGCTATCATGATCCTGCTGACAGTTTTTGGTAATGTGCTAGTTGTCATAGCTGTGTTTACAAGTCGGGCCTTGAGGGCTCCACAGAACTTATTCCTGGTGTCTTTGGCATCAGCTGACATTTTGGTGGCTACCCTCGTAATGCCGTTCTCATTGGCTAATGAGCTCATGGGCTACTGGTATTTCGGTGAGGTGTGGTGTGAGATATATCTGGCACTTGATGTTCTTTTCTGCACCGCCTCAATTGCCCACCTCTGTGCCATCAGCTTAGATCGCTACTGGTCTATCACACAGGCCATTGAATACAACCTGAAGAGGACACCACGACGCATCAAGTGTATAATCTTTATAGTATGGGTTATTGCCGCAGTTATCTCTTTCCCCCCTCTAATCACAATGAAGAAAGAGAACAACAAGAAGAACCCTATGTGTCAGATTAATAATGACAAGTGGTATGTCATTTCCTCCTGCATTGGCTCCTTCTTTCTCCCATGTGTCATCATGGTCCTGGTGTATGTGCGGATCTACCAGATTGCCAAAAAAAGGACACGGATGCCTCCAGGTGACAGGAGGCAAAATGACATGTCCAACAGGGTTACCATTGGCATTGCCAACCAAAAAGAGAATGGCATGGTAGGAGAGGATGCTGAGGAGGACCTCTGCCATGAGAAGGTGAATGGCGAGGGGGATGTTGAGCTGAAGGGAAGAGTTTGTGGAGCAGATGAGGAGAAAGGTGAAGTCAATGGAGTGGACCTTGAGGAGTCGTCCACCTCTGATCACAAGGTGAACCATTCTGCCTTAAAAGCATCTAAGGGGAAAATCAAAATGAGCAAAATCAAAATGGAGCCAAACAACAAGGGCAGCCGCTGGAAAGGCCGGCAGAACCGGGAGAAACGATTCACCTTTGTCCTGGCTGTGGTGATCGGAGTGTTTGTCATCTGCTGGTTTCCCTTTTTCTTTACATACATGTTAATGACACTATGTGAGTCCTGCCCAGTGCCTCACACTCTTTTCAAATTTTTCTTTTGGTTTGGCTATTGCAACAGTGCGCTAAACCCCATCATTTACACAATCTTCAACAATGACTTTAGAAGATCATTCAAAAAAATATTGTGCAGGAGGGATACCAGAAGATACATATGATTGACTCTATTTACACATACATTATACAGGTACAATTACAAATTATAATTGTGTATGCATCACTGGCTTGAGAACACGCTAGTTGTGATATCTTTTCCCAGGATGAAGTTCATGTGCAGCATTCTTTGAATTTATCCACCCATCACAGCTTCAACGCTGACTGAGATCTTACAGGGAGGTCTCAGCAGAGCAGAACTTTAAAAACATGTTTTATTGTAAATTTCATTTTTATTTTCATAAAAAGAGATGTCAGTTACGTGGTGAAATGTGTTGTGTTTCACAACATGTTGTACAAAATAACCTGTCTGAATATTTGTCTTTATTTGTTATGGATACACAGTTATGCCTTCTTCTTTTTTTTCATGTGATGATGATAATGGTTTGGGTGATCATTGAAAACATGTTGGCTCTATTAAGAATAAAAGCCATTTTCTGCACTGGTCTCAAGGCTCTAAAGTAAGTAAAAGCTCAGGTTGATGGCACTATGTCTGTTCTGACACACACATTCACACACAGTAGATGCTGGGAAGCATGGGGAAAGGGAGGCCAGTTTGAACATTTTGTCTGAACCAAAATGTGAACACAAAATTGTGAAAAGATAACCTAAATGTTTAACCCACATGTCCTTTTGTGCTAGCCCTTTAAATGAACTCCAATAAAGGAGTGCAAATTCACTTCTGTTCAACCTGACCTTTACAAGGGATTAGCAAGGAGCTCAGCTCATGATGAGTCTACATGGAATATGTGAAATAATGGCATTCATGTACTTTGATACTTAGATTATTCTTAATTATGATTAGGTTTATATTAGTTGTCCCATCTCCATAACAAAATATTTTCTTTTAAAGTTTACTTTTACTCACTCTTTGGCTCTGAGTCAGTTTATGAGTCAAGTTTGAATGAAAACACGGTTGTGATGCAAGGCACAGTAAAGTGGAGAAGTAACGGTTCGTTTGTTTTTTCGTGTCACCACAATATGTGTCATGTGAAGGAACGGAGCCTGTCAAACCAGAACCTGACTGACTGGTCTCACTCTAGTCTATTCCTTCTATCACTTCTGAAAGCATTAAACAGAGGTGTGACTACCATCTGTGTAGTAAATGCAGAGAATAAAGCTGTGGTGGGTATGTACCGTAAGTAAATACTTTCCTTTCAACAGTCAGTACTGTTCTTGTACAACATTACCCCTTTAAATGAGGGACAGTCTCAGCACCTCATCTAGCGGACTCTGTTGTGTGCTCATATTCAGCTGATGGTGTGCTCCCTGGCACGCTTGACTGTGCAACTCTGTGAGAAAGATGTGTGTGAGAATGCTCATGTATATTTACTGCACATGTAGACATACAAGGTGAACTCCCACCGGGAATGTAGGGTTGCAGTCATGCTAATGCTCCAGATTTAGTTTGATGTTTGACAAGATATAACGTAGAGAGGCAGCTTTTATAGATTAAAATATGACCGATGTTCAGCCATTTGAAAATTTCAAAAGATGGTATCCATTTCATAAAACTCAATTTGAAAGTGAGTTGAATAAAGTTAAGAGTAGAGGTTGTTAAAATTAATAACAAGTTAAATTTCCAAGTATGTCCTAATAGAGTACTATTCCATTACTTAAAAAATGTTGGAATAATTATTACTGCTGTCCTGCTTCCTCCATCATATTTGTATTAGTGCTGTCAGGTGATTAAAAAAATTAATAAATTACAGGATTTGTAATTAATGAATCTAATTAATCGCATTTTAATCTCATACCTGCTAAAGACCCCCAAATAAAGAATTTGAATTCTAGGACATTTCAGAATTGTAGTGCATGACTAATCAATAGAATACACCAAGAAGAGAAGATCTGAAATCCACATTTTTATTGGTTAAGTGTGCTTTATGAATGAAATTCAAAAGAAAAAAGGTCAAGCACATCAGCAAACCAATTAGAACAGGTGCATTTCTCAAAAATGCAATACAAATACAGTTAAATAAAATAAATAAAATTCAGAAATAAAATAAGGCTGAGTCTCAAACAGGGCGGCACGGTGGCGCAGTGGTTAGGAGTTTGCATGCTCTCCCCGTGTCTGCGTGGGTTCTCTCCGGGTTCTCCGGCTTCCTCCCACCTCCAAAAGCATGCACTTCAGGTTGATTGGCTCGTCCAAAATTGACCATAGGAATGAGTGTGTGTGAATGATTGTTTGTTTCTATGTGGCTCCGCAGTACACTGGCGTAGTGCCCGGAGTGTCCCCCGCCTCACGCCCTGAGACTGCCAGGATGGGCACTGGCTACCCCGCGACCTGCGTTAGCAGATTAAGCGGGTTGGAAGATGAATGAATGAATGAGTCTCAAACAGGCACATAACTCTCTCAAAATCTCAATCTCTCAATCAAAATGAATACTAAAGATGACTCAATACAGCAATTCAAAATGAATAGTATAACATGCCTCTAAATAAGGCAACTAAATAGCAAGATGCCAACAGGCTTTTCCTTTAAAAGGGTAAGCTAACATTACAGGAACTGACAACAGACAACTCCGTGTTCTTGACATGTTTTGCATTTAAATGATACGTCAAGCTGGAGCTGCTTCAGTGATAAGAAAATTCTCTTTTACAAAAGGTACAAATATCATTATTAATAATACTAATAATGATAATAATAATTTAAATGATACGTTAAGCTGGAGCTGCTTCAGTGATATGAAAATTCTCTTTTACAAAAGGTACAAATATCATTATTATTATTAATAATACTAATAATGATAATAATATAACAACAACAACAATAATAATAATAATAATAATAATAATAATAATAATAATAATAATAATAATAATAATAATAATAATAATAATAATAATAATGGATTAGATTTATATAGCGCTTTCTCAAAGACACTTCAAATCGGATCCATTATTCATTCACTTCTCATTCATACTTGTTGATGGTAAGCTACGTGTGTAGCCACAGCTGCCCTGGGGCAGACTGACGGAGGCGTCTACAGCGCAGATTGGCAGCACAGAATCACTGCGTTTTTGTTGATAGTCCCGTCTTTGTTCTTTTTAGAAATAAACTTTGCACCCAAAGGTCCGAGTGGGCTTGCCTCGCTCTCCTGTGTCGCGTCCATCTCTGTTGTCAGTCACCCTGCTTCTGACTAGTGGCGCAGGTACGAAGTGACATCACTGCAGCCTACGGGTCCCTCAATGGGCCAAATTTAAAATACTTTCGCATTGACTTGCCACTCACGATTAATTGCGTTAATTTTTATAGCGCGTTAATTAATTCATCTAATTAAAGCGTTAAAGTGACAGCCCTAATTTTTATTGAACAAAAATATATTATCCACCATTAATACTTATGAAAAGGTTTGTTGACTGCACCCAAAACAAATTTGGTTCTCATACTGTTTACATTGTTGTTTGAATTTTGAGTTACATCACTCTCAATCTTATATCGGTTTTTAAAAAGTAATACATGGAAAATAAAAACCAACTTTTTCCTAATTTTACTCAACTTAACGTCTGTCCACCACAAATATTGTTACTGTAAAATAATTAAGAATAAAAACTTATATCATTATTGGCCATAGCAACCCCTGTTATTGGCAATGTGGAAGAAGCAGCTGAAGATGAGATGGTGACATACGAGGCAGCAGCAATGTTTATCCTCTATTATATCAAAAAATACAATTTTATAGTTTCTAAGCTTAAAATAGATTCACAGTAACCAAATATTATTGAAAAAGTTTAGTCTGGGGATAAATTAATTTGACTTGCTTCATTTCTCGTCTTACATCGCGTCCCCTGGAGCCAATTAAAGACATAAACTGAGGTATAATTAGCTATCACACAGAAGGAAGGAAAAGAGCAAAAAGGAAACAAAAAAGAAACAGGAACTAAAATATAGAGGATAATATACCTATGAATGGAAAGGGGAAACAACTGATCATGAAGAATTTAATACACTAGCAGGAATTGAGTCAGAACAGTAATCTTCATACACAGAGATCAATATATAATAAAAACAATTTATTATAATAATAATAATAATAATAATAATAATAATAATAATAATAATAATAGATCCATTTTTATAGGGCTTTTCATTAAGTCAAAAATGCTTTACAAACAGAAAAGACAAATGAGACACAGAAACAGGTTAAATGGGTAGTGGAGGTTAAGATATGTTAATTAAAAAAAAACAGTTAAAAGATTTTAACTATTTCTTGAAAGTCGGTAGTGCATCAGAGGCATGGATGTGTGGGGGGAGGTGGTTCCATGTCAAAGCCTTTTAACATGTCGAGGAAATCACTAGTGATTTTAGATTTATGTGAGTCTATGTAGATATTAAAGTCACCAAGGAGTAGTATGGACTAGAGTTGTGTAATGAATTCTGTGAAGGCAGAAATGAGTTGGTTTTGGGAGGGCAGTAAATTATAGAGATGGTCAAGAAAGTGGAGCTGTGAAGTTTGAAGATACGTTCAAAAGAGGAGACCGAAAAGATGGGGGGTGGGGGGTGGGAGGGGGCTGAGGCTTGGGAGTTTGCCAGTGGATGGTAGCAATACTCCAACCTTGGTCTTCAGGGCATAGTTTCTCCTTTTATGAGAATATGGGTGGTGGTTTGAAATAGTTTTTTTGTCTCGGTGAGACAGAGAACGTCCAATTTTGAGTTAGTTATGAATTCGTGGATTGTAAGACTTTTGTTGTAGTGGGATCTCACGAGTGAGTTTGAGAGGCTTCTGTTTTGGAGGAGGTGAGGTGGAATGGGGTTACTGGGCACACAAATGCACACACGCACACACACACATCTACAAATACACACACACACACACACACACACACACACACAAACACACACACACACACGTACACACACCCTCTGGGAATTGTGGTATGGATCATCAGGTTAGAGTGCACATCCTTCTCCAAAAGGCAAAGCATGCTGTCCGAGTGCCGTAACCATTCAAAGAGACAAAGACAAAATAGTTCAAAAATCATACAGGACATACAGCAATACAATATACATACAATAATTTTGTAGTGGGGCATTGTGAGGGTGAATTTGCATTCAACTGAACTGTCTCACATTAAAGATGACAGTCTGTGTTTGCTTGTGTGTGTGCGTGCGTGCGTGCGTGCGTGCGTGCGTGTGTGTGTGTTGGAGGGACGAGGGTATATGGGATGGGGTAAAAAGGTCATGATGATAATGAGTACTAATGTAGCACCCACATGCGCCAGCTCTTTTTTTCAATGTGACATCCGCCTATTTGAGGTGGCTGCAATATAAACGACTATTCTGTGTTACTGATGACTCATTCCTGTTTCACCCACAATTTTATTTGTTTGTCACAAATGTGGCAATTTAAGATCGTTTTTGTCTTCAAAGTGATAAATCATCTAAGTGTATGCCACTGAAGTATGGTCATATTGTCAAACAGCTGGCTTACAGCTAATTGAATATGAAATTACTATAAAACTATGGAACAATTTGGACAAGGAAGTTAGTAGTCTTGGAACCCTATCAGCCTTTTTAAAAATGTATAAAGAATTGACATTGTAAGGTTACAGAACCGATGGAAATGTTAGTTAACTCTTAATATTGGTTAATATGATCATAACATTGTTGTACAGAAAATATAAGAACACTAGCAAGGTTAACTTCTTATTTTGAAAATCCATAACATTGATAAAACTTGCTGTTGCATTGAAGAATGTCAATGAGACCATGCTCTTTGGTCACATTGGAACTAGTAAAGAATACTTTTCGGCCCTAAAAAGCAGCAGGACGAGATGGAGTCAGCCCCCATCCACTCAAGGCCTGCGCCGCTGAACTCGGTGAGCCACTACAACGGGTCCTCAACCTGAGCCTGCATCTCAGGAAGGTGCCTACCCTCTGGAAGACATCGTGCATCATTCCAGCCCAGCGAGCTGAATGATTTCAGACCGGTGGCGCTCACATCGCATCTGATGAAGACTCTGGAGCGGCTCTTCCTCAATCTCGTCAGGCCTCAGGAACAACATGCTGAGGACCCTTTACAGTTTGCATACCGGGAAAAGGTCGGCGTGGAGGACGCCATCCTCCACATGCTACACCGAGCCCACTTGCATCTGGACAAGGGCACTGTGAGGTCCTTTTCTGGATTTTTGAAGTGCCTTTAACACCATCCAGTCCTGTATACCACCTGAAAAACTCCTGCAAATGCGAGTGGACCCCGGCCTGGTTGCTTGGATCCAAGACTACCTCACCAACAGACCGCAGTTTGTCAGGCTAAAGGACGCCACGTCTGATACTGTGGTCAGCTGCATCGGTGCTCCACAGGGGACTGTCTTGTCCCCAATCCTCTTCTCCCAGTATATGGCGGACTTCTGCTACAACTCAGAACTGTGTCACATCCAGAAGTGTGCAGATGACACAGCTATCGTGGGATGTATCAGGGATAATGAGGAGGAGGAGTATAGATGCTTGGTGATGGACTTTGTTGACTGGTGTCACAGCAACAGCCTGCAGCTCAACACCTCCAAAACTAAAGAGCTGGTTATTGACTTCAGGAGGGAAGACCCCAACCTAGACCAGTTCTGATAGGAATGGAGGAGGTGGAGGTTGTGCAGACCTATAAATATCTTGGGCTGTGGCTGGACAACAAGCTGGACTGGACCAGCAACATGAGGCAGCTATACAAGAAAGCACAGAGCAGGATGTACTTTCTAAGGAGGCTGAGAGCATTCAACATCTGCAGGAAGCTCCTTTGGATGTTCTATCAGTTTGTGGTCGCCAGTGTCCTGTCGTTCGCTGTGGTGTGTTGGGAAGGGAGTGTGACTAAGGCAGATTTCTCCAGGCTGGAAAAGTTGATCAGGCATGCCAGCTCAGTGGTCCGGATGAAGCTGGACCCTCTGGCAACGGTGGCAGAGAAGAGAACCTTGGACAAACTGCTGGACATTATGGACAATGTCAGCCACCCTCTGCACACCGTTACCAACAACCAGAGAAGCCTGACCAGCCAGAGGCTGCACCTCCCAACGTGCAGGACCAACAGACTTAAGAGACTTTATCCCCCGAGCCATTAAACTGATCAACTCCTCTCTGGGGCAGATGAAGAAGAAGAGTGTCCACACGAAGGCTGAGGGATGACACAAACAATGCACCAAAAAACAATACAAACACTATAGACATTTCACTTAACCCATGCCTATCTAGGCCTGTTTATTTTATTTTATTTTATTATTTATTTTATTCCTATGCCTATTTACGATTTTCTATTTGTATATTCTTGATGGGTTTTTTATTACTCTTTCTAATTGCTATTGGTACTACGTTCCATGTGCTGGTGCTTTCTGTGTGCTTTTTCTGTGTTTTGTGTACTCTCTGTTGTGTGTAGTGTGGCAGAGAAATTAATTTCCCTGATGGAACCTCCTTAAGGGATCAATAAACTTAGACTCTAATTTCTCTTTACTCTAACAACAACTTACATTCACTGAAGGAACGGATGAAGATGTGTGCAGACACATACGTTTATCGGGACTGAATGGACGGTTTGAAACAACAATACGCCACAATGATTGTCAAAAATGTTTGTATGAATTGGTTGAAAACATATTGTGATGAGAGAGGTGTTTCATTGATCATGAGGAAGGGAACTAAACAAGCCAAATGTCTTTTACCCGTCAGTCCTTTTTTGTGGATGTTGTTGATGTTGCAAATGAGATGAACATGGTAAAGTCTGTCAGAATGGCATGTCCAATAAAAGAATGATCGAACCAACCAATCAACCAACCAACCAACCAACCAATCAACCAACAAACCAACCAACAAATAAATGAACAAACTCATTCATTCATTCATTCATTCATTAATAAATGTCAGTTTCTCTATGGGGAAGACTCCTTCAATGATTTTGAAGCATCTTCGAGTTGCAGTCTCATTATTGGCCGGTTGATTAGCTGTTGGGCCTCTGGGTCTGCTTGTAGACACCAAAAAAAACTGGGCAATTGTTATTTCCCTAGAAAATAATTTGGTCTGACAAATCCATTTCCCAGGAGCTTATTATAGTGGAGAGCAGTCACGTCCCAGAGACCACACATATACTGTATTATGTGACATGGGTGTTAGCTTTGCAAGCTTGTTTGGACAGGCTGAAGAATAGGAGAAAATGTTTGATGTTGTATCCCTCATAAAACTGAAAATCTTGAAGATGTAAGAAGATGTAAACAATATAAAGGGACCAACCTCCCAACAAACTACTTTTGTTTTTGAAATGTCTTTTTGCAGACTGTAAAAGAATTTGTAATAAAACTAAGAAAGCGGAGCAATACACAAATCATAGAAGTTTAGGAGCAGGGTTGAAGTAGTTCTATCATGGTGTAGATCGAAAGAGAAATGGAGTAGGAATTTACTTGAAGGAGGAGTTTGTTAGGAATGGCCTGGAGGTAATAAGAGTATCATATAGAGTGATGAGTCTGAAGCTAGAAATCGAAGGTGTGATGTTCAATGGTGTTAGCTGGTATGCTCCACAGGTATGACATGAGCTGAAAGAAAAGGAGAATGTTGAAGGAGGCCAATCTCCTCAGGAAGTACATCTTATTCTGCCTGTTCGTGTAAACACAGTCTATGTTGAATACTGCAGTCAGCTGGAGATGATTCTGTTGGCACCACTCCACAAAGTCTGCCACCAATGTCCTGTAGTCCCACTCCACACTCTCACTGATATGCACTGGAACAGTTATGGTATGTGTCTAAGCCAAAATGATTGAAGTCACCTGTGATCATAAATAGAACCTCCGGGCCTGAAGAACAAAGGTGGTGGCACAGATAGTCTCATGTACGTATATAACCAGGACAACACACCGTGAAAACTCACACGTCAGGTAGTAGGGCCTGATGCTAAAGCTGTTAGCTCCAGATCCCAAGCATGGAAATCCCTAAAGGAATCCACACAGACATGGGGAGAACATGCAAACCCCGCACAGAGAGGGACTCGAACAGGGAACCACCTTGCTGTGCAGCAGCAGTGCAACCCACTGCGCCACCGTTCCTCCTGTCCATTTAAATTGTTAATCCACCTCCTTTCTTTTTCCAGGCAGTCAGTTTGATGTTAGTGTCGGGCACATTGCGCGTTCAGCACGTCATGGAGAACGCAAACAAGCTGGTCTACCCTCAGTTCGTCCACTAGTTAGGAAGCTAGTTGTCCTTCCCCATGATGACGGAAGGGATGGAAGGTCTGGGCCGTCTGCATCTAGTTGCTCTAGCTGTTAGCCACGATATTTCCGACAGGGATAAGGTCTTGTATTCCTTGTTTTCCCCTGACCTTCATAGACAATAATTCCTCCCTGGAGTACACTGGCCTAGCACTATTCATTTTAAAAATAGGTAGAAATAAAAGACACAAAAAAGCGAACAAAAAACAAAAAATGAAAAAACACACACACACACACACACAACAATCACTGAGAGCACCTTTCAGCCAGCGCGCATGCGCACTAAAGTAGTTAGTTATTGAATACAAATGACATGGCATGAATATTTCTAATAAATAATATTAAACAATTGCATTTCTAAAACTCAAATGTACTGTAATCTAAATGCTCTTGGCCCGTTTCAAAGACGAGATCAAAAAGTCCACCATTTAAATAAAGAAAATGATGATGCCACAAAAAAAAGTTAGTCCACAATCTGTCTATGTTGTCTTTCAACATCCCAGAATATTTTCAATACAAATAAAAGGAATTTTGCATATTCAGCAGTTGGTCAACTCAGACGACCCGTACTAAAGCTGTTGCAGAGTACAAACAATATACAGATGTACTATGTACATTCCATAGTATGTGACATGCTGTTTGCTTTGTAGATATTTTTCTTGCAGGTAGTTTTTTTTTATTTATCAGAGACCACATGGTGGATTTTGTTTTTGTAGTAGCACAGGATAAAAATGTATTGAAAATATTCATCCTTGAGTTTCAGCATAAAGAAAGAGGAATAAAATCAATTATCATAACTGAAATATTAGTTGAGTCACCAAAATTTACTTTGCTTAACAAATCAGAAAATTACTTCAAAGTAATTATATTTGAAAGATGTGTTAAAAAATGTAAATAGACACATTTTATAAGCATAATCTGAATACACATTAAACATATCAACATTTACCACTGCAGATTAACTGTAGTTGACTAACGAGTTACTGGTAGGGTTTGGAAATCTTTCACTTCTCATCCAAGAGACGTCTTTCGTTCAAAGTGACGGGTGGGATGTATACACATTTCAGCTCCTCTGAGGTAGCTAACACAAGGAGTCTTTAAGATCACATGAGAAATGTTGAGTCCAAAGCACTAATGTTTGTCAATACAGTCTCTGAAGATAGACAGGTTGTTTTTTTCCCAATGGATGAGTCATTGAGCTGACTCATCCACTCATGTAGCTGACTAGATGAACAAAAAAGTTTCCGTAATTCAAATATTTTTTTGTTGAGTCAGCTAAAGTAAACGATGAATTTATAATTACAAAGTACCCACCTCAGAACTCTCTCTGAACCTCAGTCAGAATCCATGTAGCAGTGGTGGAATTACAATATAAAGAAACATGATGTTATTGATAAGGAAATAAAACAATAAAACACAGCAGTAGTTTTTCAGTACTAGTTACATCCCGCTTCAAAGCAGTGATGTATTGTAATTGTCAGTGTTCCTATGTTTGTCCATTCCTTCGTCTGTTCGCCCGTTCATCCGTTTGTATGTCCACCAAATATCTTCAAACCTTTGAAGATAGAAAGATGAAACAAAAAACACATTACTCGGGCGGCAAAGGGGATGAAAATGAGACGATGACCTTGACCTTGAGAAACTAGGTCAAAGTCAAATTTCAACTTTTGTACACTCAACTGGGTAAGATAGAAAGACGAGGGAGAAGGCTAGTGTGAGTAAGACCATAGATCAAAGCTAGTGCAGGTAGAGCACTAGCTTTGATCTTTGACCTATGCAAGGAGGTCAGGGTAAAATTTTGAATTCAGGGGTGTCACGGGATGTTGCAGTCTGTGACTGCATTGGTTCTGGTTTCAATTGTAGGTTTTGTGTGTGTTTCATTAAATTTGCATTGTGATGTTTTTGTGCCAGTCTCCTCAACAGCATCACATAATACTATAATCATGAAGGTTTGTGGAATCAGTGATACAGAGGGGTGGTTTTTTTGTTCGTTAAACTTTTCTGTGGATCTGAAACTGGTGAACCTGGAAGCCTGCAAATTATAGAAAAAAGCTGTGTTATGCTCCAGATAATTATCAAGATCATGGAAAATTGTCAAGTGTGTGCCTGTGAATCCAAATGGTGTAGATTATGGTCTAATATATGAGTATTATCATGATATAGATCCCATTTGTTTCATGAGAGATGGTCGAAATTGCTGGTACAAATGTAACACTGAGGAAAGTCAGACCATGAAATGGAAGAATATATACACAGTGGTAGGGAGACATAAATGTAGCAGCTAAACTGACATGATTTGATATTGTGACAACAAACAGCTAATTAAGGGAAGAGAAAAAGGTTGCCAGGCATCAGGTGTGTGTCTAAGACAGTGTGTGAAAAGGACAGAGAAAATTAGTCTGTGCGTCTATATACTAAAATCTTCTCAATTTGCATGACAACATGTAGAAATCTCTCACAGCTCTGCCCTCGTAATTCCTGTATAGTTTATATAAAACCCCAACTGTATTCTGGCTGTCATCTTCCGTAGCACTCTTCCTTTTGTCAAAGCTGATGTGATTTTCCTCTGTTCCCATCGATGACAATAATTCTATTTCTCTGAAACAAAAGGCTCATCCTTCATATTAAAGCGAGTGGTAAATTAGCTTGAGACCCAGGCAGGGAAAATGGACATGATAGCCCATATTTATGGGGGAATTGGGTTATGTGGCTGGCAAACAAATGGGAGAAAAACTACTGGCATTCTCAGTTGAACGTTCCTAGCAACAGCAACAAGTAGTGTGTACATTAAACAGTGGAGCGGAGGAGAGAATACCGGTTTGAAACCCTACATACATGTTAATGTAAAGCGCTAGCAAAACTGTGTTTTTACTTATTTAATGCAGTCTTCCTCCTTTCCTTCAATATAAACCTTCATTTATGTTTTTTTAAACTCAAATTGTGGTCTGTAACATGGTCTCACCCAGACAGTTCTTCACAAACGGAGTTTCATGCTGCCCTTGGAGTGTGCTTTTGTAAATATTTGAATAACGAAACATGAAACACAATTACTTAAGAGAAATCTGGCAGGAGACAAATAATCCATTGTTGGATGGAGGGAAAAGCGACGAGTATGGCTGGACTTTGCCACCACATTGGCATTGTTCCTTCAAATGAAGTGATAACATGGTTGTTGCAGCATATTAGACTGCATTACACTGTGTAAATAATTGGCTATTATTCATTAAAAAAATGGCATTACACATTGTTCAAAAGTCCAACAGCCTCTTTAAGTAGTGCTGATTTAAAGAGAGAGAGCACACTATTGCTCAACAGTCTTGTAGTTCTCACCCAATCCGTTCATGCAAGCACTTCCAGTGGGTTTTCCTTTCTGCAGTCTGTGAGAGAGCTATAAATCAGTAATTCTGATTATTATCTCTCATTTTCCCAAGGCATTATCCATCAATATAACTAAGTATTAAGTTAGGGCAACATGCATTGATAGATGGATGGATGGATGGATGGATGGATGGATGGATGGATGGATGGATGGATGGATGGATGAATGGATGGATGGATGGATGGATGGATGGATGGATAGATAGATAGATAGATAGACAGACAGACAGACAGACAGACAGACAGACAGACAGACAGACAGACAGACAGACAGACAGACAGACAGACAGACACAGTAGATAAATGTCCACACTATTATTCTGAAGAAGAAGATGATACAGTGACAGCTACCCTGCAGCAGAAAGGCAGACAGCAGTTGGAGAAAACCTGGAGGTGAATCGTCATGGGATCGTAATTTGTGATTCAATTGTACATGAAAACACCAGTCAATATTGGCTCAGGGAGATTGAGAAAAGAAAAAAGAGAGAAAAAAAAAAGCTGCCAGTATTGAATACTGAGGAATATATCCGGTGTGGTTTCTTACTCTTTCCTTGTCACATTTTTTTTTGGAATTTTGTTTGCTTCTGGGGTAATTATTCAAGTCATGGGGGAGATCTATCCATCCATTTTCTTGAACACCAGAATGTTGCAATCACTGCGTCTGCAGCGAGTTATCCACCTTGTGGGTCACAGGTCAGCTGCAGCTTATTTCAGCCAGCTACGGGTGATAGGTGCAGTACACCTGAGACGTCACATACAGATAATTTTCTTAAATGTAAATGTGTCAATTTAGACTTTTGAGTGCTACAGTGCTATCAATAGTGCCACCATGCTGCCCCACAGGAGACGTATCTGAGGGAAATAGATATATCAATTTTCTGGAACATGGAGGTTAAATAGACACAGAACGAAGCAGTTGTCTCAATACTTTGTTGTCTACTTGTCAAGAACTGCAAGATATAATGTTAGAAATTCCCCATCTCAAATGCAAGAGAATCCTTTCTCATTTCATAAAATATGCCACCCTTTTGACAGGCATGTCTTGATCAAACCCCTCCAGCAGATATTAACATTCTTACATTATCTACTCTTCAGAATTAGTGGCTTTAACTGTTGATATCACATTTGAATCATTGCATATATTAACAAGTATGTGTGTGTCTCATGCCTCCTCCACATGGAGTCCATCCAAGGTTCTACAGTAGTCAGTTCTCATAGGATTTCAACCCTCCTGTGAGAATTAAACAATAAACATCCAAGTTTATTCTGGAACTGCCCGCCCTCTCTCTCCTCCTCCCCTTCTCCTCTACTTTCCTATTTCCTTCCTTTACTTAATAATGCTCCTTTTCCCTTCTATAACCCTCCTCAGCAACATTATTCATTATTGTTTTTTTCTTGTTTCTTATTTTTTCTTTTTTTAACATCCCTGTACATCTTCTTTTCCCCTTTATTTTCTAAAGATTTCTGTTTCCCCGTGTTGTTTACAAAATTTTGGGGGTCTTTTCAATTCCCCTTTGCCACCCTCTACATTCTTTCCTTCATCATAGTCTTTACTGTCTATCTCTTCTCCCCCATCACAATTTGTTCCCTTTTCTAAGTCATATGTCAGATCTGTGATTCAGAGCTTTTAATTTATAGACTTGAGAGAAATTTTATTTCTGATAGGTAAACCATTTGAAATGACACACAGTCATGATGAAGTTGCGACTGAAGCAATTTGAATTTGACGTGCATATTTAAGTTATTACAGAGCCATAACAAAAAATCCATCAATTAAGTATAATCTCTCTTAAATTTAAAACTGATAATGGTACCAATGTGATTTCAAATTGTAGTCATTAATTTTCATTAATACTGTGTAAATGATGAGGGATAAACTACCTAGAGATGGCTAGTTTATGATACAATAATATAGCAATAATGGGAAAGCTTTTTTTGCAGGAAATTATCTGTTCATTTCCTTTAATTTTCCTTTCTTCTTTTATTTTCTGTTCCCTTCCATTCCCCCTGTCTTCGTCCTCTTATACCTCCTCTTACATCTCCCTTGCTTTCCTCCCCAGATAGCATTTGACCGAGTGGGAACTTGTTGCAGAAATATGAAAACAACAAAGCGGACACAAATCAGAAGGAATTGACTGCTGGCTATAGATAAAAGACTGGGATTTTTGGAGTCACTCAGTATCATAAAGACATGCTATACATATGACAGTATATGTAAACACTATTATGGTATTATGAGGTTGAATTTCAGAGTCGTGTATCATTTGAGGAAACTCCCAGAAGTACTTCATCTACTAATTCCACAAATTCTAAAGTGGCACTGGGGAGGTGCAGTTCAAAAATTTGTACACAGTCTGCTGTGCTTGCTATGTAGTACATCTGCAGTGAAAAAAACAAGAATGAAAGATTACTCCAAACATTACAAAAATAAAAGTAAAGCAGCTTTCTTGATGTAGGCATGGTCATGATGATGAAATATCTGGCTACTAGTTACTAGTTAGCTACTAGTTGAAAACAAAGGTACACAATTTAGGAAATGTAGAGGTAGTTTCTCTTGACATAGCCCAAGCAACATGTGACCGGAGGAAGATTAGAACGTTTACTCAGATCTGTCCAACATAAAACAATGGTAATTGAAGGAAGGATACAAACCAAAAAACAAACGGAGCAATACTTTTGAGTATGAGTATGCGTGTGTGTGTGTGTGTGTGTGTGTGTGTGTGTGTGTGTGTGTGTGTGTGTGTGTGTTTTATTCAGGGGCCTGTCTACACATATGTACGCATGTTTAAGATGTGTGGTTGTAGTGTACCGATAATTCCCCAAAAGGGATGATTAAACTGACAAGATCAATCTCTGATTCAGTCATAACTAAATTTAAAGAAAAAATCCCTTCAGCCATGGAGTCAGTATGCGCCCTTCACCCCTACTCTAGTGCTCGCCAAAATATTGAATTTCTCACAGACAGTGTGACAGGCATCCTAAAAACAACTCTAGATGACATAGCTCCGTCAGTCAGTCAGTCATCTTCAGATTACCACCGCTATATCCGCCGCAGTGGGTCACGGGGAGCCGGAGCCTATCTCAGCCGCATAGGGCGTGAGACACTCCGGGCACGACGCCAGTGCACCGCGGGGCCACACACAAAGATATACAATCCTTTTTACAAAGTCAACTACACAGTCATTCCTATGGGCAATTTGGAACGGCCAATCAACCTGAAGCGCATGCTTTTGGAGGTGGGAGGAAGCCGGAGAACCCGGAGAGAACCCACGCAGACACGGGGAGAGCATACAAACTCAGCGCAGAACGGGACTCGAACCCGGGTCCGCCTTGTTGTGAGGCGGCAGCGCTAACCAGCGCCGCTAACCAGCGCCCGACATAGCTCTGTTAAAAAGAAAAATTAAAAAACAGGGAATGTCAGCCCCATGGTTTGTACTTGTACTTTGAGCGAGAATTTTAAATAAATGTTTTATGTTGCCCCTTTTTTATATCTTAGTTGTTATGTTATTTCCCCAGTCCTCGAGCTGGGTCGTAACACTGTGGTAAGGGAAACTCAGAAAAGCAATATCCTGGAGTTCTTCCTGCAAATAGAACTCTGATATAAATTCCCCAATTTCCTCTGCTAAACCCACCACCAGTCTGCTAGACAAAATTCCAGCTACGCTTCTTAAAGAGTTATTACCATTAATAAATAAACCTATACTGTCAATAATTAACCAGTCCTTAAAAATAGTTATGCGCCACAATCTTTAAAGTGGCTGTGATCAAGCCCCTCCTTAAGAAACCTCTCTCTCTCTCTCTTTTCCTTGCCCTTTCTGTATCCCTAGTTTATTTCCTTTCTCACTCAACAGGTCAAGGCAGATGACCGCCCTCCAGAGTCTGGGTTCTACCCGGAGTTTCTTCCTCAATGGGAGTTCTTCCCCGCCACCGTTGCTTATGTATTCGCTATGGACCCCAAGAAACTGACGAAGAAAAGTTTTTTTGTCCGTACAAACAAGGCAAGAGATAATAGAAAAGAATGAAAAAGGGATGCGTTTGGTTGATCTCGCCAAAGAATATGGATGTAATGCATCTACAATCACCATGTTATCAAAACAAAAGGAAGTTTAATGAGTTTTAAGGCATCACGTGGGTGGTTGGAGAAGTTCAAAAGGAGGACTGGAATTCACTCTGCTGTTCAGCATGGTGAGGCAAGAGTGCATGAACCAGAGGGCAAAAAACAACGAAGACAGCAGTTAAAAGGTAAATGACCGTCATTATTACTTTATTCTTATACTCAACATGTATTTGATGCATTTTTATGCTTTATAAAACATTAATGTCTGAGTTTTGGGGGGCTTGGAACGGATTAGGGCATTTGCATGGAAAACGCATCTCTACTTACGAAATTTTCTTCTTATGAAATTTCTTCCAGAACCAAATAATTTTGTAAGTAGAGGTACCACTGTATATATATGTCTATATATAAACACTAGCCAATTAAGATCAACTATATATATAGATATACTGTATACAGTATACCAATCCATCCATCATCTACCGCTACAGGGGCAACAGTCTCAGGAGGGATGCCCATAATATATATTTTTTAATTTGCATTTTCACACGGTGAGATATTCAATATCTAAGCTTGTGCTAGAGTAGGGATCAGTGGAACGTGCTGACTCCATTTCTGATGGAATTCTTTCTTTAGAAATTGCTATTATACTCAGAAATTGATCGTGTAAGGAAAGTTTTATCTGGTGGATTAATGCTGGTTAGGGTAAAGTCAAAGGTCAAAGTCAAACTAGGGAGTGATCTGTAGGTGAGACTATGGTCTAGGATGTGGTGGTGCTTATAGATAGGGTCATCTACTACCTTTGAGAATCCTAAAGAGTCTACAGTATATAGGCTTAAAACCAATGCACAAAACTATCATTCACAATATCAGTGAACATTGAAATCTCCTATTACTATAACCTTATCTTTGTTCACAGCCATATTGGATAAAAATTCATAAATGTCTACCAGAAATTTCTGAATTTCTGGTAGAAACGTTGTCAAATAAAACAAAGAAGATTTATCAAATAAATAGATTTATCAAATAAATAAAGATAAAGAATTCATTCAAATTCATTCTCATCAGTGTGAGAATGATTAATTTGTTTCATACGAGAATGCTGATGAGCAAATAAGATATGATTCAGTGGGGAAATTGATTTGTCTGTTTCACATTCATTTTAGAACCATAGCCCAAACACTGATCCATCTCTACAGAAAAGGGAGAACGCAATCATATTATTAAAACAGCAGCTGAAAATCCTGCAAAATCCAAATAAATTATTGCTGACCATTGCAAATGTTGAACAAATGTAACTGCTGATAATTGCTACTTTTGAGTTTATTTTATTGATATCTTTCTTGCCAAACTCAATTTCAATATATAGCCTGAAGTTATTGAGACCAAAAACTGGAACTCAGGATACTTATTATTTTGTTTCTCTGAGAATAAAAACAGACGGCAAAAATATCAAAAGTGTCGATTCTTTGAGCAATATTGATGAGGGTTATTCAAAGTGTTTGATAATTTAATAATTAAAATTTAGTTCATTAACTACTTAATATTTATTTCCACAACTTTGTCATGACATGCAGGTAGGTTAGGAATCATCTCTGTCTCTCCCTACCCCCATGCTGTTCCTGCTGTTTACCTTTCCTAATGTTTATGTCTGCTACCTGTTGGTATGTGACTGACTGACCTACTTTTCACATGAGTACCTACACTGCAGATTCTTTACACCTGCAGTCACTCTTCCATCAGTCTATCAATTTATAAGCAAATTTCAGACATCCACAATTTGCAAGGCTATATAGCCCACCATGTGGTACAAACACTACTGGTGTTATGTTGTCCTTGACGGGTCACCAGAACTGTATTCACAATTGTGTGGAATATATCATCTTAAACTATTCTCTGACCTCTGGTCAGTGATTCACATGAAAGCACAGAGCAGGATTTACTTTCTAAGGAGGCTGAGGGCATTCATCATCTGCAGGAAGCTCCTGTGGATGTTCTATCAGTCTGTGGTCGCCAGCATCCTGTCGTTCGCTGTGGTGTGTTGGGGAGGGAGCGTGACTAAGGTGGATTTCTCCAGGCTGGAGAAGCTGATCAGGGCCAGCTCGGTGGGTAAGGATGAAGCTGGACCCTCTGGCAACGTTGGCAGAGAAGAGAACATTGGACAAACAGCTGGACATCATGGACAATGTCAGCCACCCTCTGCACACCGTTACCAACAACCAGAGGAGCCCGAGCAGCCAGAGGCTGCGCCTCCCAACATGCAGGACCAACAGACTTAAGAACTCCTTCATCCCCAGAGCCATTAAACTGCTCAACTCCTCTCTGGGGGAGATGAAGAAGAAGAGAACTGAGGGATGACACACACAATACAGCAAAAACAATGTAAACACTATAGACATTTCACTATACCCATACTTAACTAGGCTTGTTTATTTTTTTATTTCTATGCCTATTTATGATTTTCTATTTGTATATTCTTGACGGGTTATTTATTACTCTTTCTATTTGGTGTTGGTACTACTTTCTATGTGCTGGTGCTTTCTGTGTGCTTTTTCTGTGTTTTGTGTACTTACTGTGCTGTGTGCGACGGAGAAATTAATTTCCCTGATGGAACCTCCTTAAGGGATCAATAAAGTTATACTCTACTCTCTACATTTGGTTCCAATAACAGTGGCAAAACATGTATTAGATTTCTGCTTTTCATTCAATATTGGCATAATAAAATATATTTTGACCAAAAACCCACCAACAATCTGATGTTAATCAGCAGTGCAATATCAAAACAGACTATATCAATCTAGTCGTCCATCCACTTTCTTGTAGATGAGACAAATGCAATTGTTATGTTTTCCCAATGTATAATATTGTCGGAGTGTATGTGTGTGAATCACATCCATTGTCACAAGTGCTTCATCAGCTGTCGCGGGTAACTGGGAGCTGGAGTCTGTTCCAGCTGACTGAGGGTGTGAGGTGCATCGGAGAAAATTTGAGCACAATGCCAGTGCACCACAGAGCCACATAGATACGCAGACAAACACTCACGCATGCACTCATGCGGGGAGAACATGCAGACTCAGCACAGACTGGGACGCGAACCCGCAACCATCTTGCTGTGCGGCGACAGCGCTACCCACTGCGGCACTGTTCCGCACTGCTAGTAACTTCATGTCCAAAGGGTTGATAAAAAAATGAAAATGTAATTTTAAAACTGGAAATTTCAAAATCATTCATGCATGACCAAATGCCAACTATTCCAGCTACAAAATAGTGAAATTCACAAAATTTAGCTTAATTTTATTTGGTTCAGTGGTTAAAGTGGTTGATAGATCCCTATGAAACTAAACATGCCTAAACATGAAAACATCCTACAAGTGAAAGTGATAAAAAGCCAAGGGATAATATAAATTCAATTTGGGAGTACCATAACCATGAGAATCAAAGACATTCCTGTCACAAGAGCCACTGACCACTGCCTAATGAGAGTATTTTCCTCTCTGTTTTCTTTGTTTGTTTGTTTTTTTGCCAGTATTAATGTGTTCCCTAGAGTAAGTATGGAGTGCTGACGAGCTGTTCAGGCTTAATGTTCTTCTTCACATGTTCTCTAACATACAGTCACAATGTGGGGTCTAAAAGGCAATTCATGAAGCCTCACGACTATAGGACAGATATGACGAGTGAGGATTTACAGTGGGTCTTTACAGGCTTGTCTATGAATATGGAATGCTCGGATATCATTCTTTTCACATAAGAAGTTAGAGATTAAAATGAAAACTCATGGCTTTGAACTGATCTGTGTCACAAAACATACTGAGACTGTCAGGGACCGCAGACGTGCCTCTTTCCAAAATCATCTCATGTATTTGTTCGCCTGTTATATTTGCTTATATGAAGAGAGTTGCCTATCTGTCTGTCTCTTCTACCATAGGAAAACTTAATTAGAAGAAATAAAGAATGACAATAATGATTTGATGACTAAAAATGTATGGTGTTGGAGTAAGGGTCTTTGACAATCATTTATAAGTGAGAAGTTTCATAATTTATTATAGATATTGTCCCATCACCATGTAATGTGATGGGACAGCTAGGATAGATTTTAAAATACTTGTCTTCACTTACAAAGCCCTTCATGGCCAGGCACCAACCTATCTGAAGGAACTTTTAGTTCCATATAATCCATCTAGAGCAGTGGTTCTTAACCTGGGTTTGATCGAACCCTAGGGGTTTGGTGAGTTGGTCTCAGGGGTTCGGCGGAGACAGGGGTCAAGACATACACGAATTACTGTGTACGTTTGACACATCATGTCAATTGGTGATGACACTCCCCCTTAGCCATCACTGGGTGCAGGTGATCACGCTACATCGATTAGTCTACCTGTGCTACATGGGATTTTGTGCACTCAGTAGTCGATTTATTCCTGTCATGATCGTGCGTCATCTGATTGCTTTCTTAATATTTGAATTCATAGTAACTGTTGAGCAAGAAAAGAAAGTGGTCGGACGAGTATGTGCAACGTGAAGACGGAACGTGATGGGAGTCAGCGTTCTGCATGATTTGCAATGTCAAGTTGAGCAACTCTAGTCTGGCACTGGCAAAAGTAAAGGAACACTTCCTTAAGCTGCGTGGCAAAGAACAGAAACAGACTTTTCATTAAATTCATTAAATACACCAGTAAAACATATACTTATGTCTTAAATTTGAAAAGAAAAAAAAACTTTTTTTATTAAAGAAGGGTTCGGTGAGTGAGCATATGAAACCGGCAGGGTTCGCTACCTCCAACAAGGTTAAGAACCACTGATCTAGAGCATTAGGCTCTCAACATTATGGCCTACTGGTGGTTCTTAGAATATACAAAAGTAGGACGGGGGCTCGAGCCTGTAGCTATCTAGCCCCTCTATTGTGGAACCACCTCTCTCCCTGGTTTGGCACGCAGACACCTTCTCATTATTTAAGACTAGACTTAAAACATTTCTTTTTAAAAATTTTACAATTAAGGCAACTTAGGCTGCTAAGTTTTTTCTTATAGACCTACACTGCTGGAAACTCAACATCCAGACCAACTGAGCTCTTCTCTCCTCTTCCTTCTCTCTGACCATCTATGTTACTCCTCCTCCTCTCCTACCTCACTCTCAAAGTCTCCAATCACACCCTACTAACTCAACTTCTTTCCTGGAGTCTCTGTGCTGTATGTCCTTATAGGTTTTCTTCGGTTCACCCCTCATCCACCAATCCGCTGTGGACCTGCTCTTCCCATCCCACCAGTATCACCCCTCACCTAACCATCGGCTGTGGTCCTGCTTCCTTTCTTCCTCCGTGCCACCATACAGTCATCCATACAGCTGTAATTGTGCCTTGATTTACCAACTACACAATGGGGAACATGTATTGAGGGCAACAGCCCCAATCATCTAACTATAATCATAAAGACACTGACTCTATCTGGCCTATCTGCCACTCTCTCTCTCTGTCTCTCTTTCTCTTACCCTGTTCTTATCTTCCTTTTATTTGTTTTCCACCCAACCAGTCAAGACGGATGGCCGCCCAAAAGAGTCTGGCTCCTGCTTGGAGTTTCTTCCTCAACGAGGGAGTTTTTCCCTGCCACTGTTGCTTATGCTTGGTCTGGAGGGTTCAGTTGGGTTTTTCTGTCTGTTAAAGCGCTTTGAAATGTCTGTTTCCCTGATTAAACGCTATATAAATAAAAGTTGATTGATTGAACTTGATAATGTGTTCTTTATTTTTTCCTCTTTTTTTGTGAAGCGGAAGTGCTTAATTTCTAATTATGATGATACAGTAGCATCAGAAGGTCCACAAAGAGTAAAATTTTTACAGTGACTTTTCATTTGTTGTTCATCCATGCATCTATTATAACTGTTTGTCCTATTGCAAAATCTTTTCCATAGATAACAGGAGGATGGTGAGGTGCACTCTGAACAACCATTCATGTACATATTCACACTTTTACAGTAATAAATTTACAGTAATAAATACCCCTAACCCGCATGCTCTTGGATTGTGGGAGGAGGCTGCAGCAACTGGAGTGAACGCACAAGGATTTAGTAGGGAAGAAAATGCACACTCCACAAAGAAAAGTCTTAGAAACTAGAGTGTTACCCATAGCTAATCTATTGAGCACTTACTTATTTACTTAGTTACTCACTTGCCTACCTACTTACTTGTTTTTGATAGTAACTTTTCCACTGTGTTATTTTAGATCCTGAGTACTAGTAATAGCTAATGAGTAGTAGTATAAATACTGGATCATCATCACGTAACAATGTGTAATACAAAACATGTAGCTCAAATATTATATCCTCACGATTATCTTCATTTTGTCACAAACGCGTATTAGCAACAAGTTTGCAGACATATTTATTTTTAATATCCAGTGAGTGGTTAAATAATGTGAATGTTTTGTGAATAGCTCTCCATTCCATTATGACTCCAAATTTTGTTCACGCAAATAGCAAATGGAAAAACTATACATGTTGTGTTTAGAGCATATCTTGTTGCCCCCAAGTGTTTACAAAGTAACTGATGCCGCTTTACAAATAAAATCTCCAAATAATCTTTACCTTTGAGACAAATTATTCCTCGATAAAAGGGAACTCGAGGTGGTTGGAGACATTGTTTGTTGCGATTCTGAATAGTGCCATTTTTTTGTCCATAGTTAAAAAACAAGATCTGTTTGGAGAGAAGGGCTGGTTTTTTTAGGGTTGAGTATTTGATTAAGACCAACCGCCACAGCAAGGAACAGAGAATTCAAGGAAGAAAGATGAGAGTGGAGAACAATAGGCAGAATTATAAAAGTGAAAGGGTAAAAAAATCTCAGGAGATTGAGAGATTCAGAAGACAGCACCATTAATAGTCTGAATTTGTTAATTTCATTGTGGATAATGGGAGATTGACAAGAAACAAAAATATAAAGATGCATTGGCCCGCTTGTGAGTGATGGGGAATTGCATTTGGGGAAAATCCAAATAAAAGTAAAGATACAGTGAGAGTCATAATGTTTGGAGGGAAAAATGAAAGCAGATTTGCATTGGCCATCTGTAATCTACCACAGCAGACCACACAAGACTGTAAAGAAGCTGTTCATCCCTCATTATTCGTGCCTGGGTGAAAGATTTTAACCAGAGTAAACAAAACAAGTTAAATGGTGTGAAATAGCACACAGACACCACAGAACAGGAACACAATGGTCAGTGTCTGGGTGAAAAAATCGTACAGACACTTTCTGTTTTTGTTGTGGATAAAGCATGTAGATATTCGTATTTATGGAAATAGTTATTTGGAATAAAGCCAAGATTCTGGGGAAAAATCAGAAATGTTAGTATATTATTTGCAAAAATCTAATGAGTTGAATAAATGCTATAGCCAAAATTATCAAAGCACTTCCTCAATGTGCCCCATCACAAAACTTCAGATTTAACAGCAGTAGTCCAAATCATGTCTATATGCCCAAATTTTAGTTTCCATGCCTACATATGCTAGTTTTGGATGGATCAAATATTCCTTGTGTTATTCCAGAATAGAATTTCATAAAAAATAGTCTTCCACACATATGACTTGCATTCATTCTGTACAACCATAACAGGCTTCCTCCAACTTCCACAGCCAATCAGCCAGTACCCCTGAATATATAGTAAATCTTATACCTCTTAAAGACAAGACTTCCAAAATATCATCAATCACCCCAGACTACCTTGTCTGTTTCCATAGAATTAGATTTAATTTCCCAGAAAATTAAGGCTAGGAAATTAAAATGTTCATGTTGCCTTTCATATAGCTTGAGTTGTTGTGGTAGGGACAGGATAAAGAAATTGGAAAAATGGCTCTGAAATGAGCAATGTCACAGGCATACATACAGTACAGTGGATTTATTTATTTATTTTAAAAAGGTTATATACTATTAAATGTCAATATTTGCTGGGGAAAGGACTTTGCTCAAGTGTATTTGAGAGACTTAATTGTAGTGCATTGAAGATTTATTACCTAATTTTTGACATATATATTTAGAATTCAGTTAAAGATACTTGCAAAGATATATTGGGAAGGCAAATGAAGTTTAACGGCCAACCAACCAGACAAAGCAAAAGAGTTTGTTTTTGCTCAGCAGCTCTGTTACCTGAGCAGCTCAGCCTGTTGTGTATTGAACATCTGTTGGAAGTGGAGTCTGATCCTGCCTCGCCTGTGTTTACCCACAGCTGTTTAACCAGGGAATGACGGCCTACCAGCGCTGCAGCAACGAGATGCTGGATTACTGTGCCTCTGCCAAATGAGGCAGAATAAGGCTAATTCTATTTGAGCTTCAGCACTGGAGTCAACTTCAGGGTGCAAATTAGGTCTCTGAAAGGAGCAAAAGGGAGAGAAGATGAAGTAGTTATGGGAAGGTGACAGTGGCCAGAAACACCAGTGTCCCCCTAAGGGCACAAACCGTACATGAATGAATGAATAACATCTTAACGCTGCTGCACAAACTGGATTTAGTGAAGCAGGGTACAAAATGTTTAGGTAACCCTCAGCACATCATTATTACACTAGTGATTAAGGTAATCTTTACAAAGAATACAGAATGGATTTTTCTCCAACTCTTAAATCTTAATGGAACCCTGTGCAACTTCAGTGAGGCTAAGTGGAGCATGTTGCTTGTGTCACTGGGTTCACTGTAATGTGTCAACCAGAACAACACTTGAAGCCAAATCCTTCAGTGTCTTTTTACATTATTTCTCAATTTTCAGGAATACATTTCAGTTATTATGTATCTCGAGGAGATACATAATAACCGCAGTAGTTTTCTGTGAAGAGAAACAAAATATTAACATACAATAACATGAAAGATAATGTATATGTACTGTACATGTATTCTTACTTTTCCAAAAATCAGATCATTTTTGATATTTAAAAAAAGATACCATATTAAATACTTTAATATATTCACATTTTCTCATGCGTATTTTTACGGCAACATCTTTATCTGCCTGTCAGCTGGCTATACTTTATGAAATTTTGTCCAACCAGTCTTATACAAGTATGTAACATAAATCCCACAATCTCCACATGTGCAACGCAGAAGAAGGAGAAGTCCAAGAAGTCATCAATAGCTGGGAGTCTATACGAACAAGGATAAAACAACATATATCCATCTGATTGAGTTCACCTCCTTACCATAAAACTTATTTATTTAATTTTATAAACCTTAATATGAAATAAATAGCTTAACCCTAATCATTCATCGCTGATGTTAACTGCTTTGTCAAGTGCATTCATTGTGATACTGCAGATGTTGCACATAGTGAGTCCTCTGTCTGGGCCTTTGAGTGATTCAAGATCTAAGGTCTTTATTGTCATATATATAGTATGGAAACATGTTTCCCTTCCAATTACTTATTACTGCGCTGTCCGCAGAGTGCATAAGTATAAAAAGAAATTTAAAATAGACATTTAAAAACTTTACAATAGAACAAATCACACAATATAAGCGCTAAACAAGTTTAGTAGCAAGAAGATGTCATGTTTTATGATGGAAACGCAACATAGACAAGTACATAAATCAATATATCAATCAATATATAAAGGCTCCCAATTTTGAATTCAAGCTGAGTCTCCTGGTTTTTTAAGGAGTCTCAAATTACATCTCAAGTCACTGTGTGCACCATTTTTTTGCTACCTTTTGCAATTTACTATTGAGATTGGATGCCTGTTTCAAACAACAGTCAAATTTCTGCAAGCTGGCTTCCATGGTCTGTGACTGCAGCTGCACTGGGTTTACCATTCATTAAATAAATTTCACAAAAATTTTTAAGTGATCTTAAGAGAGTTTTTTAAGCCTTGCTGGGTGACTTTGCTTGCATACTGCAGTAAAAACATTCAGTGTTTACACTTAAAGAGTGTTTCTCAGAAAAAAGTTCAGCAAGAAGATTTATAAATGTGTATCGACAATATTTTGGTATAAAAATATTGTTGTAAACATGTATTCTGTCACATTTCATGTAAACCCATTTTGAAAAATGTGTTTTGATGAGGCAATTGTCAACACAAGACATTAGTCTCATTCTTCATTTAATAAAAGACTTTATGTAATCACAGATATAAATATTAGCAAATTCCAAAAGGTCTGAGTGTCAAAGCCACAGTAACTAAATAATGCACAAATACAAATGACAAACATCAGAAATATTGAGGTACAGGTGTGCAGATGAATTACCCTAGTCAGTTTGAGAACCAGAGCCATCTCCCAGTTAAATACATTCAGGAAATAAATCCACACAGAAACAGAGCTGTAGATAAATTGTACTTCCCATTGCAGTATTCTCTCATCACACAGGTAGTCCCTGACTTCACTCTGTAGCATCAGCATGATGTTGAGGCAGTGAGAAAACTAGTTTTTCTGTAAAAGTAAATGATTTATCACATGAATGATAACCATGTTACCTTCGGTTGCTTGGTTACTATTGCTTGAAATCAGGAGCTGTAGGGGGACAAAGGGATTTTCTTTCATCTGCTCTAAATGTCTTTCTCATAGTGGTCCGTGTTGATGTTTTAGATGATGTTAGCCATGCTAAGACTGAAAATGTTTTTGTCTGTATTTAAAGCAAGTAACCCCATAACCCCATATGATATACAGTAAATATATTAATACTACTATTAATAACAACAACAACAATAAGAAGAAGAAGAAGAAAAATATATGAATAATTTCTCCCACAGGGAGAGAATGATCAACTCAAGGGTGGATCATTAATATATTAAATTCCACTTCAAAGCGGTGATGTATTGTAATTGTCAATGTTCATGTGTTCGTACATCCGTACGTTCGTATGTCCATCAAATATCTTTGCAACAGTTGCAGATAGAAAGATTAAACAAAAAGCGCTTTACACATTGACATTGAGAAAACTACGTCAATGTTAAATTTCAACTTTTGTACACTCAGGAACCGGATAAGAAAGCCAGTGTGAGTAAGACCATAGATCAAAGCCCTAGCTTTCCTTGTCGATATGCACCAGTCAGGTACTACTTTCAGTGTACGCTGATCTACCCTGAAAGTAAGTCGAGGGTAAGTGGTGGGATGTTGCAGTCTCTGGCTGCCTTTGTTCTAGTTATTATTGTTATTATGATTACATCCCGCTTCAAACCGTTGATGTATTGTAATTGTCAGTGTTCGTGTGTTCGTCCGTTTGTTCGTCCTTTCGTCAGTTAGTATTTCCACCAAATATCTTCGCAACCGATGTAGCAATGTAGCCGCAAGAGGGCACAAACCAGTGTCTTATTGGGCTGGTCCCAAGCACGGATAAATACAGAGGATTGTGTCAGGAAGGGCATCAGACGTAAAACTTTTGCCAAATCAAACATGCAAATCAAATCTATTACTTCCATACTGGATCAGTCGAGGCCCGGGTTAACAATGACCACCATCGGTGCTGTTCACCTACAGGGTGCTGGTGGAAATTGGACATCTGTTGGTCAAAGAAGGAGAGGAGGAAAGTGTGTTTGTTGGAAGAGAGAGAAGAGGAACACCAAGAGTGTAGGACTGAGAGTAGGGACGTTAAATGTTGGAACTATGAAAGGAAAATTTAGAGAGTTGGTTGACATGATGCAGAGGAGGAAGGTAGACAAGGTGTGTTCAGGAGACCAGGTGGAAAGGTAGAAATGTTAGAAGTTTATGAGCAGGTTTCAAGTTGTCACTGAGGAAAAGACAGGTGACAGAGCTGGAGGTAGCAGAGATGAAGATGCTGAGGTTCTCTCTGGGAGTGACCAGGATGGATAGGATCAGGAATGAGTACATCAGAGGGACAGCACATGTTAGAGGTTTTGGAGATAAAGTCAGAGAGGCCAGACTGAGATGGGTTGGATATGTCCAGAGGAGAGATAGTGAATATATTGGTAGAAGGATGCTGAGTTTTGAACTGCCAGGCAGGAGGCCTAGAGGAAGACCAAAGAGGTTTATGGATGTAGTGAAAGTGGACATGAAGGTAGTTCGTGTGAGAGAAGAGGATGCAGAAGACAGGTTAGATGGAGGCAATTGATTCGCTGTGGTGACTCCTGAAGGGAAAAGCCGAAAGGAAAAGAAGAATCTTTGCAATTGTTGCAGATAGAAAGATGAAACAAAAAGCACATTACTCGAGCAGCAAAAGGGATGAAAGTTCATTAAACACCAGTTGTACTACTCAGTTATGGAGACAGACACCCTTGCCTTTCTAATAGGTTTACAACATTTTACCGTTTTTCAGCAATGTGCCTGTCCCAGTTTTCACTGATCACAATCCCTGTCTGTCTCCCTGTCGTTCACCAACCACTCCTTTTGACAAGCTAATATTAAATGATAGTGGATGATATAGCGCATTTAATGAGTCCTGCTTCGTTGTATTTCACCACGAAGTTACTGTGATGAATCATTCATGACTCATGCAAACTAATGCACATACTGTATGAAATGAGCAAGCTCATTGTGCAAACCCACAAACACTAAAAATAGAGACAAGCAAATATCGGCATCGACATTAGGAGAAGGTGGAGGAGGGCAATGAATTAGGATAATTTTCCCACCAGCTGAATCAACTCTGACCTTTGTTATGCACATATCTGCCATATGTGAAAAAAATAAGTCAGAACTCTGGAGAACATCCAAACAAAAATGGCTGAGAGCTGAAACAACTCAGGTAATGGAGACCACCCATTCTTAACCTTGGATCCCCATTACACATCCACTCTGCAGACCATTTCAGCAGCTGCACACACAGGGACAAATATGTACACATGAAAACAGAACTTAAAAGGGAAGTACGAGGGCTAACAAGTGGATAATGGTTGTCTGTTGATGGGCTGGGTCCATTATTTCTTCAATCATCTGCTGTTGGGTGTTTATATTACTGTTTTCGTAGTGGTTGTTGTTGCGCACTTTGACCAGCACAAATACTGAAGGTCGAGGTAAAGTCTGGCCAGAGATATATATATATATATATATATACTGTATATATAGTATATATATATATATATATATAAATGGATGGGTGGGTGGACAGACTTTAGCATGGTTATAATGTTAAGAACGTTAAACATCTAGCTATCTGTAATCAATCTTGTAGTTACGCAACAGAATCCATATGAACACTCAAAACCCAGTCACACTAAATTACCTTGTCTATTGTACGTGTAAACACACACACACACACACACACACACACACACACACACACACACACACACACACACACACACACACACAAACACACACAGATACAGACACTGTCGTCCCACTAATGGCTGTAATTTGTTATGTACCACTGACATCATGAGTGATGGGCCCTGGATGACGGATGTTAAACAGGATCTCTCTTCACGGCACTGTGCGCTACTGTCAACTGAGTAAAGGTTCGTAAATCAACACAACCTCCTGAACATATGACTGAGCAATGACACACGGTAATGGTGAGTCGCATCGTCTGCGGCGTCTGCACAGTGAGTTCTTCATTTGTGTAACACAACTACCTGAGACGGTCAACAATGGGTGCCAAACCAGAAAAAATATATATAAGTTGAATAATGACAATCAAAAACAATAAAACAAGGTGGAACAACAGCAGTTGATGATGTCTTTGTTTTCCTGTTTTTTTAACCTGCATTTTATAAATTACTTTTTGATTACCATTTGAAATGGAAATTCCTGCTCTCACAAGTGGTTCAACTTGCCTAAAATTATTCTGTTAAGTTTCTAATGGCTTCTCAAGTAAGTAAAGTTTTTTCAGATGTGGGGGCACGGAGTCTTAGATAATGTGTTTTGAATTTTAAAACAATGTGGACTTGAATAATAGTAAAATTATTAAATTACATTGGTCATCTGGGGTGAGCTCTGGTGCATTAAATTGAATCCAGGATTTGATTTGAGTACAATAGCTGTGTACTTCCACATAAGAGTGCACGTTCAAAGATACATAGAGAATTGAAGACCTATCCTCTGATTCAGTAACTAGTCTGTACCACTCTTTTTGTGCCTCTAGGTGATAATAATGACATAGTGTGCTGAAATACCACCGTTCATCACTCATCACTCATTTTGGAAGATCAGTATCTGCCGATTGTGGTGCCATACCTATCTGACAGGCCAGGGCCATAGCCCCATAAAAAGGTAATTAGGCTTGGGCTGGGGATGCAATGGTAGTCTTACATAATAATAAGAATCAGATTCTTTCATATTAAGGATTGCAGTATTTTCCATACTGTTAGGCGCACCTTTAATTTTCTCAAAAACCGACAATGTACCTTATAGTCCAGTGGGCCTTGTTTGTGAAAAAGTTTTGAAATAGGCCATTCATTGAAGGTGCACCTTATAATCAGATGCACCTTATAATCCAGTGCGCCTTATGGTGCGGAAAATACTGTATAGAATAATAGAATAATATTAATAATAATAAAACTGGCTTGTCCCTTCACCTTTAATCTCAAACTCTTGTGTGAAATTGTCTCTGTAGAGAAAATGGTATTTAACAGCTTTACTGTTAACAGGATGATGGGCAGGTGGTGAAATAAAAAATTTACACTGTAAATTTGGAAGACTCAGCCAAAGGCACTTACCTACACTTGAGAATCATCTGAAAATACAGAGTAAATGTTAACTGTGGCAGATAAACAATCAGTGGCTCAGCAGAGAGGGAACCATAGAGAGAACTATATTATTAATATTACCATTCTAATCAGCTTTATTTATAGAGCACTGTTCATACAAAATGGTTGTTCTACCTCTGTATGTTCATTAATTAAATGTACATATCTTGAAGACTACCTGTACATTATATGCCTAAGGCCCTACTATAATCGTGAGGTGAACTCCCTATTACTATATATAGTTGGTTTGTGGCATTGCTGTCATGTTTTCTTATGTCCTCATTATCAGAATGTTGTGTCAGTTTTTCCAACAGACTATTTATAGTCTTCAGACCAAATGTCAATTAAACATCTGGTCTTCTCTTTTCCCCATGTGCTACTGTGGCTCATTTACTTTTGTTGAGTTGATTTTCCTTTTTCCGGTTTGGTTTCTCATGGGACACAAACAAACAACAGCCTCCTGAGTGAGAGATCTGTTTTTTCCTTGCCCTATGTATCTAATCTGAATTCATCCCATGTAGTCATTCCTTACACCACCTCACCCGATATGTTTTTTTTTTTGATGAAAGTTAAGCTGTAAGTATCAACAATATCATAAAATGTGAGGCAAAATACAAAATTTCTCTAAATTGCTTGATTGTGCTTTTTTTGTGTGAATGCTTGTCTCTATAATAAATCATTCTATGTTGTAAGAATAAATCCACACATTCCATCCGTTTCTTGAAGACCAGACAGCTGCAATCGTCTTGTTTTCAGCTGCTTATCCGACTTGCGGGAAATGGGTTAGGTTGGAGGCTGTCACAGCTGGCTATGGGTGAGAGGTAGGTACACTCCTGATGCTTTGCCAGCGGGTTGCAGGGCAGTATGAACAAATGTTTAACAGTATTTTAATGGATTTATTTAAAGAAATCAATTTGATGTCTCTGATGAAGATTTATATGACCTTTGATCCAACCAGCTACAATCAACTTTTACTTATAAAGCGCTTAATCACATCAACAGACATTTTAAAGCACTTTTACAGACAGAGAACTAACAGAACCCTCCAGAGCAAGCACAAGCAATAGCGGCAGGGAAAATGCAAGAGGCACAATTATTTACAGACGAAAGTATGAAGAGCAGAAGTTTGGAGAACAAATGAGAAAATAAAATTAAAAAAACAGGCTGCTCTTGTGAATTCTTATACAGAGTGTCCTCATATCTAAGTGGGGTTTGATGTCAACTTTCATTATTCAGTTTACTTCCTCAAATTAAGATGGACCTCAATGAATGAATGAATGCATTCATAGGTTGTACAAAAATGCTTCTGAAGAAATTCAAAATTTTATTACATTTAATGTGATTAGAATGTGAAAAGTTCTTATGAAGTACAATGTGGAAGATGCAATTGTAAAAGGGAAAATGTACAATTTTTAGGGAGATGTCTAGACATTTTGGAAATGAATCAACCACATATGCATCCCTTAAACTTTGACATACACATTTAATTTCCACATCTGGTAGGAAATTTTGTTATGTACCAGTATCACCACTTCGTCATGAGTGTCCATGCATTGCAAAATGAACTACAGGCACAGAATATGTTAGCTTGATTGTGAGTCAGAGATCCTGTATGCTCTATCATACATAATCATATTCATGGCCATATGCTGCACCAATATGGTTGAGCCTGTTCAAACAGATGTGTAAAACAGAACAAGCCCCCAATATTGTCATAAAGTGTGTTATAGCCCATTAACTTCTCTTTACTACTCTCAAAAAACAATTTAAATTTCACTGTTACTGAGCAGTGGTCTACAGTAATGTAGCAGTTAATGGAAGAAGTCATTCACATCCACCCCAACTTCAGTATAATGCATTTCTTAAAACTGCATAAGTGCATGCACTTGCAGCAGATAAAGTGTGTGTGGGTGGAGGGTGTGTGTGTGTGTGTGTGTGTGTGTGTGTGTGTGTGTGTGTGTGTGTGTGTGTGTGTGTGTGTGTGTGTGTGTGTGTGTGTGTGTGTGTATACTAGGTTCATGTGATTAATCATTTTTTGTAAAGCCTCAATATAGAAAAAAATTCATGAACACTTACTGTAAATGCCTCCATCTGCTGTACATAAGTGAGTACTGCTGTGTTCTGCAGGGGTCTTTCATTCATTCATTTTCCATACTGCTGTGTCCACTTTCACATGAACATGAACTCTTAAAAATGTTCAACAAAGTTAGACCACATTACTTAAAGGGACAGTAAAGTCAAAATGAACCAGGTCTGTATTTGAAGTACATGATTAAATAAAAGGTTTGGTGGCATTTTTATTTTTTTATGAGCAATGGGGACTTTAAAAAAAACAATATTTATCATAAGTTATGGAGCGCGCCATGGCAGCGGAAGTGTCGCAATTGTAGACATCATGGTGAATCCATATCATCGCCCTTATATAAATACGCAGCAAGCGACAACGTAACGAGCCGACAGTATCACATTTATTTAGCAAGATATCATCTAAAATCATGTCATCATCATCGGATACTAAGGACGAGTTCCCTGTGAACTCGTCTCCCTGAGGGTGTAATTATCCCAGATAATTATCATGCGGAGGATGAGAGTTTGCCGACTCATCCGCTTCATCTGAATCAGATTCTGATAGAGATATCAATCTAGTTATAATGTCCCGTTTTGGTTTACTGTATGTATGGAAAAGTTATAGCACTACCGATGCTAAAGCGCTAGCCCATCAATGGGATTTTTAATATTATGTTACCATTGAGCTACGCGCCATTCATTACTGTTTATATTAATATGTCTTGTATTTAAGAATGTATTTAAGTGTCAGGGCCTGACATGCTGTTTTTGTATGTTTTATTTTAGTTTCACAGATCATCTCAGTAAAATGACCTGCATCACTTTTGATAGTTTACTTTTCGTGAGTGCCATAATCGCGTGATAATCTGATCAAAAAACATTTATACAATACCTCCAGTAGCTCCAGACATGAATTAATTATCCACTAAACCTTGGGAATTCAGAATAAATAAGATTGGTTGTCCAAAAATGATCTTAACTTCAAATTTTGTAGGAAATAATCTGGTTGCTCATGGCAGATTCTTGGATCTTTGGTCATTTTTAACCCTGTTTATCCTTATTCTCTATTTCCTTCCAAGATTTCCAGAAGGTATTTTGAAGAAACATGACAAGGCAAGTTTATTTGTATAGCACAATTCATACACAGGCAATTCAAAGTGCTCACAAAGGCAACAAAATACAAGAACATTTAAAAGACAAAAGGGGATTAAAACAAGACAATAAAATATCAATAAAAGGGCATATAAAAGGAAAAAGGCAATTACACAGGAGAATAAAATATTTAAACTAAAGCTAATGATTAATGATTAAAATAGTGCAGATAATTAAAGAATAGTTTCAGGAAAATGTTGCAGTGAACAACAATGTTTTTAGCCCTGATTTAAATGAAGTGACAGTTTGTTCCACGGGTGAGGAGCATAATAACTAAATGCTGCTTCACTTTGTTTGGTTCTGGTTCTGGTTCTGGGAACACACAGTAAACCTGTCCCAGATGACCTGAGGGGTCTGGAGGCTTCATAGGGAACTAATAAATCTGACCTCCTATCAAACTGAAGAGGATTTTGATGCTGTCGTGGAGGGGGTTGGGGGTGGTGGGTTTAGGGTCAGAGAAGAGGGGGGTGAGGTGGAATTTGAGGAGAACAGATTGAAGATCATACGTATCAAATCTTTTTGCCATACATGCTGTCCAAAAGACAAATGTGTAACAAGTGATTCTGAGAAAGATATTTGATTGTTAATTTCTATTGTCATGATTTAATCAATAATAAAGTGTTAAATGATTAAAATTAGTGGTACTAAAATGCAAGTTGAGTAAATGAAGTGTCACGCAGCAGGCAAAGAGAACCCAAAACCAGGACAGTCGAAGGAAATCCAAATCCAAATTTTAATTCTAAAACAGAGTCGTAATCAGCTTTATCAATAAAAACAGGAAAACAAGAGGAATCCAGGAAACAGGCAGAATCAATACACGATAATCGTACAAAAGAACAGGCGGCTGAACAGAGTGTAAGTAAAATGTAGAGACTGACTGATGGGGTGCAGGTGGCAACAGCAGCGCAGGTGTCGAGAATGAGCTGAGTGCATGCAGGAAGGTGAAGGTTTTGAAATGACAGAAGATGTTAGTGATGGTAAAATACAAGTGTGGACAGACTAAACAAATAAACTCAAGCGGAAAAAAAATGTTTGCTTGTGTAATGTAATTATAATCAATGTATTCACTCTGTTTTCCAATTAACTAATACTTTATCACTTCAATTTTCAAATCATGCCCTTTGTTTGCCACTTTCCATTTTTTCCTTCAACACTCAGTACACTTTCCCCATATGGTATATTTTAAGAATTTTAAATTCAAGATGGGGATAATGATAGATATGGTTCTGTTTTCATCATATTGAAAATGTTGGAATAAAAATGACGAGTCAAATTATTCATTCATTCATTTTCTGTCCGCTTCATCCGCTTGCACGGGAAGCTGAAACCTATCCCAGCTGTCATAGGGTGTGGGGCGGGGCAAACTCAGGGCGTGACGCCAGTGCGGATTAGTCAAATCAACAATAGTTATTCACTTTGTCATTTCATACCTCTCTATAACAGGGGTTCATTTTCACCCAGGGCCACATCAGCCTAATGACTGTGGTCAAGGGCTGTCCTAAATGTAGCTTAAATGGACTGTAAAGTTAATTTTAAGTGATATATATATGTTATTCATCACTATGAAAAATAGAAGAAAAAATAAATTTTATATGTGTAGCATCATCCGTTTTGTCAAAAAAGCTTAAAATCTGCACCGCAGCAGCTTCCGCATTCACTGGTCACGTGGGCGTCATACGTCACTGGGGCCAAACTCAATGCTAACATAATATGGACAATCCCATTGACGGGCTAGGGCGTTAACATTTTTAGCGCAACACTTTCCCAGAAGGAATTCTAAAGAACTACAGGTCTTTGTCTTTGCGTCTTTTTGCTGTTCCGTTGACACAACCGTTCACCGCGCAGGTAACCACGATACTTTTGGTGTTAATCGCGTCTAGAATTGCATTGTTTCTTATGGCTGCTAAGCTATGTTTGCGGCGCAGATTTTAAGCTATTTTGACCAAATGGATGATGCTACACATATAAAATTTATTTTTTCTTCAATTTTTTATAATGATGAATAACAAATATGTCACTTAAAATTAACTTTACTGTCCCTTTAATGTACTGTAAAAAAATTTTTTTTAAAAAAGGAACTACAGTGATACCTCTACTTACGAATGTCTCTACTTACGAATGTCTCTACTTACGAAATTTCTCAGCAGGAAAATATGACCTCTACTTATGAAAGAAATTTAGACTTACGTGCGTGCATTTGTGGGGTCAGGGATGACCCCACAAATGCATTGGGGACACTTCATGTTCTGGTGGGCCGGCAGTGGCTCAGTGGTAGAGCGGGTCGTCCAATGTTCCAAGCTTGGCGGTTCGATTCCCAATGCAGCCCAAAAACACCTGGAGTGTGAGCTGACAGTGGGAGGTATCAGCTCACCTTCTTATTACCGCCGAGGCACCCTTGAGCAAGGCGCCACCCCCCTCACAGGCTGCTCATTTGGGGCGCACCAAGAAGGAGCTGCCCTCCACTCTATCTCCCATTGCTTGCTTACAGGCCCCCTTGTGTGTGGTTGTGTGTATTACAGGGGACTGTACACACTAATGTGCATGTGTGTGATTGATTGACTAATATACTAGAGTGTGCATTCTTAATTTCCCTTCAGGGATTAGAACAGTATGTTAAAAAAAAACAATTTTTATTTTAATGCACACAAATGCATTGGGGACACTTCGTGTTATATTTTAAAGGAACAAAAGTGGAAAAAGTCATTGAATTAGATATTTTACAGAACAAGAAATATAATGTTCAAAAAATAGTAGTACATCTTTATCTACAGACTAAAAAATCCATCCATCCATCCATCCATCCATCTTCTGAACCGCTTTATCCGCTGTCGGTCAGGACAATTGTACAACGTTCCACAATTCCTCTGCGTTTCTTGGTTTTGTTTCATGAATAGCATTTTTTATGTCAGCCGACAAGTTTTCTATGGGAATTGAGGTCCAGTGATTGTGTTGGTCACTCCATTAGTTGAATTGTGTTTGTCTGGAACCATGATATTGCTCGCTTGCTGGTGTGTTTGGGGTCATTTTCTTGTTGAAACACACATTTAAAGGGCATTTCCAATTCAGCATACAGCAACATGACTACTTCCAGTATTCTTGTGTACTGAAACTGATTCATGATCCCTGGCAATTGATAAATAGGACTAATCAATTGGGGCGCACCCTTAAGTCGCTGTCTGTCACTCTGCCTCCCCTTGTACTGTTTGTTTGTACTAATTGCATGCCTACAGACCCCTAGTGTGTTGTGATTGTTTCAGGGGCCTGTACACAACGTTGTATTGTATGCATTGTCTGAGACACACAGTATATGCATGTAAAGATAATTTCCCTTTTGGGGATAATGAAGTGCTTGCACCACCATGTTTCACCTTCACAGAGTACTGTGGCTTTATTTCAGTGTTTGAGGGTTGTCTGACAGATTGTGTGTCGCTTAGACCCCAAAAGAACATTCTGACTCATCAGTCTACAAAATATAGCACCATTTCTTTTTAGGTCAGTGGATGTGGTCTTTTTCAGACTTTAACCACATCAGCACATGTCTGTTTTTTACCAATGAGACTTTGCTGGGACTTCTTGCGGATAGATTGGCTTCACATAGACGCTGTCTGATTGTTACAGGACTCGCAGACACATTTAGATCTTTGATCCTGCTGACGCTGAACATTGGCTGAGCCTTTGCAAATTTGGTTATTCTTCGATCCATTTGACTAGTCATTTTTATTTTTATTTCTCGCCTTTCTGGTTTTGGCTGCTATTTTAAAGCGTCTGATATCATTTTAGCTGAACACCTATCATTTTTTGCGCTTCTTTTTAGGTTTTCCCTCTTATTAACTTCTTAATCAAAGAACACTCTTCTTCTGAACAATGCCTTGAACAACCAATTTTACAAATGCACAATCAGCATATACAGCATGTTGCCTTGATCCTTAAATAAGAGCTACCTGTTTTAACATATATTTTCTTTCACATAGTTAATGACGTCACAAATTGAACTCAGCACTCCTATTTCTTTTTTAACACACTCCTTTCAGTTAATGACTCCGTTTCACAGAATCCACATCATGCACGTCATTCTTTTCCTTTCCTAAACGGATGCGGTGTAGAAGTTGAAATTCTAACAACAGCGATTTATCTTGCTAGTGATGTAGAACTGCCATTATTCTGAACACAACTATAACTCTATTAACCATTGATCTGCATCTAAATGTTCAGTAAACAAAGGGTTTGAGGTCCAATGTGGCGCCATTCAGACATCACTAGATCAGTGACAGTGATGTATGCCAATGGTTATTGAAATATCAAGGACACATAGCATGCATCACCAGCTTCCAGCTGCATGAGTTGGGAGACAAAGAGAGGAAGTCCTGCTATTCATGTCTGCACTGTATTTATAAGGGAGGCAATGATCGACAGGAAGAGCTTCTACCATCTTGTGGATTGGAGGGAGAATGTAGTTTTTAGGTTATTGTTGGAATTTCTAACAGCCACCCCCGGATTTGGGAGCAAATACTTTACATGGTTTCTTTCAGGGAGTCGGATTAATCTGGAGAGGGGCATACGTATTCTCGATCCTGAATGATGATTTTAGCAGTGTGAACCTTTCCATCCGTTGCAGGGTAGGTTTCTGTTATTCTTCCAATACACCAGGATACTCGGGGAATCTGGGGGTCAACCAACATCACAACTTGACCTGAATGCAAGTTATCATTTTCAGTCTCCCATTTCTGACTTGAAGGCTTGGAAGGTCGGTTCTAATAAAAGCTGACCAGAACTGATCAGCCAAGATTTGACTATGGCGCCATCTTCTGTTGCTGAGTTCACTGGCACAGTAGATTGCTTGGGGAAGAGGTGAATCCGGCCGCCCCATGAACAACATATTTGACGTAACTGGATCAGGGTCAGCAAGGTCAGAGGAAATGTATGCAAGGGGCTTTGAGTTCAACATGTCCTCTACTTCAATCAGGAGTGTATGTAGGATTGTTTGAGTTGTTGATTTCCTAGTACTACACGAAGGGCCATTTTTATTGATTTTATCTCTCCCAGCTTCCCCCGAAACTTGGTGCAGATGGAGAATTGAATTTGAAGCTGACTTGTGCATGAGCCAGCTGCTGCTTCAAACCTGGGGTCACAGATTGGAATGCACTTTGTAGATCTGCTTCTTTTACTTTGAAATTAGTCCCACAGTCTGAAATTAACTCCAAAGGTTTTCCTCTATGTGAGGTATATCTTCTGAAGGCCATCAAGAATGTGTCTGCATCCCTTCTGTCAAGAAGCTCAATTTGAATACAGCACATTGTTATACATTTAGAGTATTCCCCACATTTTCTCATGTTCAAGAGAAAGGGGGAGCATTCTATTTCTGGGAAGATTTGTTTGTTTTCAGGGCATTGAAGCGCTCAGGAAAACTCTCAGATTGGGCCTTGCATCTGACATCACTGTACAACAGAACATTGATTTTCTGAGTTCAACGGGTTCTGGTTCAATACATGCGCCTGGATTGGCAGGTCAGCAGTTAGAATTCATCAGATGGAAAACAAGTTGTGGCGACATGAGTCACATGTTAGCCATGACAGAACTGTTGTGGAATCTGTCCAAAGAGTCACCGAATGGTGGTGATGGAATGGTGAGCTCAGAACCTGCCTGTCTTTCTTATCCTAACCCTTTCTCCACTCACATAGGGTTAGGGTTAGAAACCCAAGACTCATGGCCTCCCACAATGAGTCTTGGGTTTTGCACAAGATGTCAGACTCGGTCACCAAAGTACTTGCTCATGTGGGACAAGTTAGGTTATTTAAGAGAATGCCTTTCCCTACCTTTCATGGAAAGTGCCTTGAGATAACTTTTTGTTACGATCTGGCACCATAGACATAACAATGAATTCAACTGAATTTGTCTCTGATAAACATTTATTTTAAGCTTGTGTTGGTTTGGCTTAGGAACCATTTCCTGATCACACGAGTTTTAGTACGGAGTAAAATGTATAAATAAAAAATCCACATTATGATGAATACCATTTATTTCCTATTATGAATATTTAATTATTTTTTGATTCTTTAGGTTTTCTTAACATCTGAAGAGAAAAGTGTTTGTCAATCCAAACATCTTCTGAACAAGGAAATATACATCATATTTCAGTGCAAAACAGCTAAAGCTAAATAAGATAACCCCAACCTCTAAATTTAAAAAAATTAAATTAAAAAACCATTAGAAAGCCAGCAGTCAACACATACAAATAACACATTAAAACCTTTTTAAGGTTTTAGGTTTCCTTGTTTTGCAGCAGAGCATTGAGTTAAATTTTCACATAATATACAGTATTTGTATGAATATTAACAATGTGCATATGATATTATCTTGTTACAGCTCTACAATAGGTCCATATTAATTATTAATAACATGAGGTGCATCTGCCCATTTAAGTACACCAAAACTCTTGTGTATTATCTAAAACAAATAAACAATAACTGTTCTATGTGTAAAGTTGGACAAGCAGTGCCAGGCTCAGTTGATTGCTCATCTCCACAGTTAACGTTCAGTGAGCAAATCAAACACTGGTTTAAAAGATAGTTTTTATCTCAAACACACAACTTCAAACAGCTGTAATCATCCATTCACATTCATCCAAAATGTTCATTACACATTCCGTATATCTTCTGCTCAGTTTAGTCGACCGACTGCTCATCAAGCGCACATTAATCTAGTATAACTGAACTTCAACAAACTGAATAACACTTTGATTCATCTGGTTTGCACATCTAGGTATTAGCTACTTTCAAACTTCACTGTGCTTTTTTATACCAGTCTTATATTGAACGATCAGATTGGCATCAACGTGAAGATGTATTCTCCTCCTCTATCCGACTCTGTTTTTTCCTTAACATTTACGTCAACATAGGTAAAATCTAAACGGGAAGATACAAGATAATATCGGTCTTAACACTGACAAAACAAAAAACTGTCATTAGAGACACACGCAAAGATTCGGAGAAAGTTGATACATGTTGGTCTGGATCCTGTGAAACTGAGAAACAAGTGAATTGCAAATTTCAAGTAATCCTGTTATGTTTTTGGGAAAGCCCTCATTTTGACAAGGTTAACAGGGATCCACAGTTTGTAGATCTTCACCTGTCAAAAATCCGTACTCATTTGTGAAGTTGGAATGTGAACACAGTGAATACAGTGCAAGCAGGACAAACCACCTGATACTAGAAACGTTTCAGGAATGAACATTGAAAAAAAAGTAGCATTTTTAGTTTCAGAAGTTGCAGTAAATTAATGTCTCGTTCAAGTGTTGAGCCTAGAGTTTATGGACAAGGTGTTCCTGTTTTAGTCCTTGACTGCTCATTGGCCCTCTGTCAGCAGTCTGAGACTTCAGAGGTGTTAGAGTCACTTGTAAGTTTCCTGCGTTGCCTCACAGTTTCCTCCTCACCCTGTAAAACAAAAAGTGGTGTTGCATTCACTTGTTTGGTACAGCTAAAAATCTAAAGACAGTTAACATTATTGAGATCTGCACTATCAAGTACCATTAATCAGCATCACAACAAAGGAATAACTGCATTCCTCTCACATTCCAAGTCTTCTTTCGACTACACAAATACAATATTTTCATCAATCCTCTCATCCTCTCTAAAGTAAACGCCATACAGGTTCATCAGACAAGGTGCTTGATAAAACTGATGCAACACTGTGAAGGCCACACTAAAGATTTCAGCTTATATGAGGTAAATCATTTTTTCCAAACCAATTTGGGATGTCTAACAGAAGGCTTTGGTGCTGTTGTGCAATTACAAAAATACATACATAACTAATGAAAAAATGTAATGGGGACAGTGATATGGTGGCATTCTATTTCCTGTTATCTGTGCTTACACTCTGAAAGACTGTATTCTGAACCCACTCTCCAGGCGAGTGGTCCTCTGCCTCTTCCCCCTCCTCCTCTCTCACTGTGTCCATCCCATCTTCTTCATACTCCGTCAGACAGTCCGACTCTTCTGTTGAACGTTAAGAGTTAAAGGAAATATTACTGAGAGAATTTATTGTTTGAGGAACAATTGGGTTTACAGAGCACAAATTAAATATCAGTGGCATCTTCTAGAGTATTTCAATGTAACATGCCAAGAGAAAGCTAGGATAATTAATTTTCTACATTGATCCATCTTATACAAGTAGAACAGTATACCTGGAAGAAGACTCTTTGTACAATGTGCTCAAGCTATGGATAACATATTTTAATAACTAACACTACCACTGAATAAATTGTTTCTATGCAATGGTGAACGAGGGACAGAACCTTCACCTTCTGCAGCCACATAGCCTGGGACTGGCTCTATCCTGGACACAATTTCTGCAAGGTCAGTGAAGTCAGCTCCTGGAAATTCATAGGACTACAAGGCAAGAAATTACTGTTATACACAGAGAAAGATTTTAAGAGTTAACATTCATCTATGCTGCTATAGAACTGCATGACATTATTTATGAGCGTCTGCTTTTCTCACATCAGTTCTCTTGCTGTCATTGTAGTCTGCTGAGCGATGGTCCTTCAACATGTTCTCGATAATGTCGCCTCTGGCCCATCCACTATATACCAGCTTGCCATGCTGGAATCCCACATCCTGAAGTAGTTGCAAGTTGAGATGCTTCATGATTATTGTTGTCTTATGATGCATACGATATCATTTTTTTAAAAAATGCTACACAGGAATTTAACATTAAAAGTGCGATCTATTTTTGTAAAATGAACATGAGACGGCATGGCGGTGGCAGTGGGTAGCGCTGTCGGTGCAGATCAAGGCGGTTCCAGGTTCGAGTCCCGCTCTATGTTCCCCACGTGTCTGTGTGGGTTTTCTGGCTTCCTCCTACCTCCAAAAACATGTGCTTTAGGTTAATTGGCCGGTCCCAAATTGTCCGTAGGTGTGAGTGTGTGTGTGTGCTTGTTTGTCTGTTTATACGTGTGGCTCCGCGGTGCACTGGTGTAGCAACCAGAGTGTCCCCTGCCTTACGCCCCCATTCGGCTAGGATAGGATAGCACCCTGCATCCCATGGCAGTAGATGAAGCAGGCTTAGAAGATGGATGGATGGATGAATTAGCATCTCCACATCTTCAAAGTCAGAAAAAACTAGAATGCTTCCTCCAGGTCAGGGTTGAATTGCTGCTCCAAGAGTAGGACTTTTCCAGTTTTACTCCCAAATGAAGAATGAAGGAAGTAGGACACTGCAGTTCTAACTTCACCTATGGTCATGACCTTCGGGTAAAGACCCACCCAAAAAAAAATGGTCATGAATACAACTGGCTGAAAAAGGCTTCCTCCACTAGTTTTCTGGGTTAACACCTAAAGATAGATTTAAGGAGCTGAGTTATTCATGAAACCCTCAAATCAAACTGACTGCTCTACCTCATTGAGAAAAGTCAGTTGAGGTAGTTGGGGCAACTGGTTAGGATACCCCTAAGATAGCTCTTAGATGCCTCTTAGAGGCATCTTAGGAGGAGAAGCCGGGACACACCCAGGACACATTGGTGGAATTGCTTGGTTTGAAGACACATGTAGAAGAGTTGGAGGGTGTAGTTTGGGTTCCTCTGCTGAGCCTACTGCCCTTCCGATCCAGATAAAGTGGAGAAAAAGGATGGATTGAATTATTTTGAATTATTCTTTGAGCAGAAATTGAAGGTAAGGCATGTTAATGCTTGGATGATTAATGTTTTTGGAATCATAAGTGACTTCAGTAAAAAATAGGTAAGTCAGCAGATATTAAATAATGTATACACTGGTAAATAAAAACATGTCTTATTCAAGAAATAACTTACATAGATCTCATCAAACTTGCCAAAGTCCATGGTCTTGAAGCGGTCGATGGGTGGTCTGATGTACTCACAGTAGGCACTCTTCTTCACCACCTCTAACTGACGCACACAAGAAACGTAGGCCAACCGAGATTGGATCTCTGCCATGTCTGGCACCTGTGGATGAGGTCCGTCTGAGATTATTACCAGCAATCAAAAATGTCTCCCCTCTGTTGTATGTCCTTCCAAGGCACTAAACTAAACTCTACACTTTAAAATGCAGAGTCACTAACATTCATGCATTGTAATGCCTCCCCATACTAATACCTTTACTTTCTCTGCCCAAGGATTGATCCGCTTCCACAGCAACCACCAGCCAGACAGGCTGTCTCCGTAGTTAGAGAGGTCGGTCTCATCTCGGCTACCCACATCAATGGCAATGACAGTTCTGGCGCCCATGTTCCTTGCAATGTCCGCTATTCGACATGTAGCATGGACACCAGCATTCACACACAAAGACATGGATGTAAAAATGCACGTAATCCAGAAGCAGAGATGGTAAGACAATGAATCGTGTATTATCATTCCATTTGTTTAAGGATAATATTGATTTCTTCATTCATTCAATTTCAGTTAGAATGTTCAAACAGGCTTACACCACAAAAACATGTTTGAATCAACACTTGTCCAATTAGTCCAACATGACCAAGTAGAAACAGAAAACTAAAATCTCTTTCTTTCCTGGCCACTTAGCACAGGGATGGAGGCAATTACTTGCTGTTACTCATTAACTAGCTAAGCATAAAATGAGAAATAGGAAGCAAACATTTCTGTGGTGTGAGCCCATTCAAAGGGAAAGTCAGTACGGCATTCGACTAGCCCAAAGCACTGATCCATGGTGCTAAGAACAATACAAATTCCCCTGATGGAGCGCATACTCCTTTGGGAGGAAGTCAAAAAGAGAAGATGTTGAATTTAGAAGGCTCCTTTAGTTGAATGTGTATTTGGGCTCAGAACCATGTTTGACAGTGTCACTTAGAAATGTGTATCACTGAAAGATAAGGATCATGAGCCTTTTATAAACACCAGTAACTCATAGATTTGGTAGATTTGTGAAACATGTCTGTCTTTCATCAGTAGAGCGCATACATTTTCATATGATCACAGGCAGATTCATCTTCTGTCTCATCTTTCCACAGTAAATATTACAGGAAAGAGTAGCTTAAAGAATGTTTTTAAAGTGCTAATGGTCAGAAACAGATTCCAACCATTCTTCTACTGCTTTTAACTGATGTGAAATGCTTTAGAAATGTAGTCTTCTAAGATAAGTTTCCTTGCTAAGGTTTTTTCTGGTTTTTTTGGTTTGTTTGTTTGCTTGTTTTTTATCACCTGTGCCAAAAAGTAATGTGTCTGGATTTTTAGTATTTATTTGTTTAATTGCAGATTGATTACACAAAACCTACTATAGACTATAGATAATTAGTGGGGGAATGAGAAACATTACATTTTGGTGGAAGAACCACAACTTTTCTCTACATACACAAAAACTAATGAAATTATTTTCATTAAACTTTTTGAAGTGGTGAGACACATACATTGTTCTCCCTCATCATACTTACTGTATGAGCTCTACTGACTGCCATACTGATTTATTAGAAGACATCATATTTGATAGTTTGTAACATCTCAGTAAGGGGAAAATTCAGCACGTTCCTCCACTTCCACAAATCTGTACTCTTAACCAGCCAATAGATAATTACATTAAAACCACTTCAAAATTATTCCACCTCACCTCCTTTGCAGGAAAAGAGTTGGTGGTTGTGAGAATTGTGTTTTGTTTTTTTTGGGTTTTTTTTGTTTTTTTGGGGGGGGTGCCACCTCTACTTGCCTGGTAGGTTGTTGATGTAGCCACCATCCATGAGCAAGTTGCCATCTTTGGGGTCACAGAGAGGTGGCAGATACCCTGAGAGGGTCATGCTCGCTCGCACATAGCGCCACAGAGAGCCTGACACACCAGGGAGGGAAGGAGGAAGGGGGGGATAACATCTCAATCATCTTTGCAATATGTTTCAGGTTAGTGTCGACGCAGACCGCAGCCCAAACATCAGAGAAAGGGTTGGACAAAGGAAGCTAGCCAACCCCTGCAAAGACTATGACTGCGGTTTTGTCTACCTTCAGACTCTGTCGTATACCACTGTAGACCTCATTACCCTCCACAAAGACCCTCAGTGACTTGTGTGTAAGGTAAAAAAGTAAATGGCAACCAACACAGAGCATCAAGGCTGTTCGGCTCCCCAAACATTGTACCAACAACAGCACTTTAGAGTTTAGTCATCACCGCTTCCTACAAAATCTAATTACAATAATCTAAGGAAGAAAGGCTGAAAATATTGTATGATTATGCTTGCGTATCAGACAAGAAGCAGAGGCAGATGCTGTAACAATGTCTGGAGATCCATTTGTATGAACATGGCAGAAAAGCACCCAACCTGTTCAGTCCTGTGGCCCATCACAGCTTCAGCAGCTGAGCAAGAGCAGGCTGGGTGCTGCATGGGTTGGAAGGATAAGGAAGCACCACAGACAAAAGCAAGGGGTGCAATGCAAATGTTGAGTAAACACTAAGTCACTTAAAATAACTTCAGAGATTGCTACCACCACCACAGCTCTCGTTAAACTACGTGTATATCAACAGATTTTTTTGTATAGGCACAACAATGGGCAACAGCAGAATCCAGAACACGTACTGAAAGGTCAAAAAGTAGAGTGAACAGGGCAATACATGCCATCAATATATATTCATGAGACATACACTTTTAGTCAAACGTTTGGACAAACCTTCCCATTCAATGGATTTCTTTATTTTCATGACTATATTGTAGATTCCCACTGTAGGCATCAAAACTATTCATGAGCACATAGAGAAACATGTACAGTATAAACAAAAAATGTAATAACTCAAAACATATATTTTAGATTCTGAAAAATAGCTAACATTTGCTCTGATGACTGCTTTGCAGATTCTTGGCCTCCTGTCGATGAGCATCATGAGGTAGTCCCAGAAATTATTTTCCAACAGTCTTGAAGGAGTTCCCAGAGGTCCTGAGCATTGGCCCAAGTAAAACTCTTCTGCTGGTTGCTTGTTCTTAGCAGTGGTTACTTCGCAGTTATTTGACCATAAAGGTCTGGTTCTATATGTAGTCTCCACTGAACAGCTGATGTAGAGATGAATTTGCTAGAATTGTGTGGCATTTATCTGGACTGTAAACAGAGGTACTGTTAACTTGCAATTTCTGACGCTTGTGACTCAAACTTATCCTCATCAGTAGAGGTGAGCCACACACAGTCTTATATTCCTGGGGCAGCCCTCATGCTAACCAGTTTCATCGCAGCACTTGAAGATACATTCAGAGTTTTTGCAATTTGCCTGACTGACGTTCTGTTCCTGTAAGTAATGATGGACTTCAATTCTCTTTACTCAGCTGAACGTTTTTTGCCGTAACGCGGAAAACGGGGCTGTCAAGTCTGGAACCAACCTGACTTCTGTACGACATAACAGATGGTCCCAATCTCATTAATAAGGTAAGAAAATCCACAAGTAACCTGGATAACACACACCTGAAAACCACTTCATATGACCTCATGAAGCTCATTGAGAGACAGTCAAGGGTTTGCAAAGCTGTCATCAAAGCTAGTTAATTTAAGGAATATAAAATAGAAAAAATATTTAGTTCATTCATAATATTTGTTTGCTACATAATTCCATATATCTTGCTCCATATTTTTAATGTCTTCTTTTTGTCTCTACAATGTAGAAATTAATAAAAATACTGACAAACAGCTGAATGAGAAGATGTGTCCAAACTTTGGTCTGGTAGTGTATATAGATTGGTTTAATGTATGGAAACTTGGCATGCACAAAGAAACAAGCAAAGCCAAGGGACAGGACAGCTGTTGCTTATGAGGGTCTGAGCAGATTACAGTACTGTGAGCAGGAGTCACACAAAATGAAACAAAAAAGCAGTTTGACTTCCTCACAGGAAACTGATGCATTCCAATATCCTTTCACTGTCTGTGCACATTTAACAATACAATATGTACTGTACAATCTTCGAAGTCAGTAGAGCTGTTCTACCTGCAAGACAGTAACACACTATCTCTCTCCTCCCTTCTACCTCTCTCTCTCTCTCTCTCACACACACACACACACACACACACACACACACACACACACACACACACACACACACACACACACACACGGTATATACATACAAAGTTTCACAGATAACCAGGCGTGAAGGTTTTAGCCAAAATAGAGGGCCAAAGCAAACCATCATGCATTCCTCTATCTACCATAGATGTCCAAACATGTTGGGACAAAAAAATCATAACTCTAATAAGTAAAATTATTTAATCAAGAATATGCTGAGGTGGAGTGAAATCAACTGATTAAAATGTAGGAATAAAAAAAAAAGAATAGAATGACAAGAGCTGTTGTATCAGTCCTATCACATGTAGTGGATTTAGTCTTTCCTTCCAAACCATGGACTCCCATTGTCCACCTGGTCCAGGACTGGTTAGTTATGGATGAATGTTTGGACAGGAGTGGACCAGAAAGATGCAGAGAGCAGTTCAGTGGTTGGTCGACTGCCAACTTTTTTGGAGAGTTGTGCTTAAAATCTGACCTGGGACATTGTTAACATAGCAACCATCCACAAGCAAGTGGCCATCCTTGGGGTCACACAGTGGTGGTAAATAGGGGGTGTAGGAGGCACTGGCTCTAACATAACGCCAGACGCCACCTGTCAGGAAATGGAGATGGAGAAGGGGGAACATATCAAATATGGACGAGACTCCACATCACAGATGGGAAAAACAGAGAGAGGGAAGGTCTGGGTGAAATATAAAACAGCAAAAGAGGGGAATAAAGAGAAAAAGAAAAGGAATTTGAGAAAAAAAGAAATGCCTGCACCATAGAGGCTGTTTATAGGTGGCATTAGCTATCATTTATAAAGTTGTGAATGCACTAGAGACCTTAAGGCACACTGAATGTTTTGAAGGCCACTGTGTCCTCAGCCACACTGAAGAACCTATGACTCAACTAACAACCTCTCAATACATGCCATCAATACATATTCATGAGACAGTCAGGAATAGATTGATATTCATATAAAACAGATTTCCATTTGTTTCCTTTAATGTACAGTATGTTCCTTGTTTGAGCATGCTTACCTGCCTAAGTAAGCAGCGGACATCTGTGAATACAGATGTTTCAGCTGATTTCACCGTTAACCTCATGACCACAATAACCCAAGACTCCCTAAAAAGTGCAATTTGGAGTTGAGTTTTAATAAATTGTAAACTTGTAGAATACATGAACTTTTGTCAGTGGGGCAAATTTCAAATGTTTTTGATTTTTTTTTTTTACCTCGTAAAAGGTTTATGGTACCACTGTACCAGCCTGTAAAATCTGTGTCTGAAGTGTGATTTACTGACACTTAACTGTTTGAAAAACATGTTTTGACACATTTCACCATTAAAACCACAAAATTCATTCAACATTAAATTTAAATTCAAGAATGCAACTGATGGTAAAGATGTAGAAATACTGAATGATGCCATTACCAAATATAAACAGCCTCACAGAGAAGAAGAGTGGAAGAACTTTTTGGGAGCAAGACAGGGGGGAAGGGAAATACAATGTCAACAAAAAGACATACACATGTCTATGGTCTAATACCAATGCTGTAGGAGTACTCTACAGTCAAAAAAATTAAAATATCTGAGGAAGTATAACAGACGTTCAGAATTATGACCAGAAACCTAAACATGATTTTTTTTTTAAAGTGAGCTACACAAAACCCAAATCATACCAAAAACCAGTATGTTTTATAAAGATGATATGATCAGATGTGTAAATTCTTTTCACAATCTGAAGATTAATGTAAAGCTTGCTTGATTTGACTTTGATTTTTGTTAATTGAGTATATTAAAAATACTATTAGTTTTGCTTAATGTCAGAAACCAACAGGCAAACAAAGGTAGACAAGGGAGACATAGAGACAGAAACAGTGAGAAAAATCCCACCATTTCTAGAATTATTTTTGGTTGTTCAAAGAAAATTACAAAACTGTCAAATGGAAAAAAATCCTGTTTTTATACATGACAGATTTTGTAATATGTAAGAAACTATATTTTTGACACTGTGATCCATTCGTCCATCATAATGTACAGGTAATGCTTTTGACAAAAGTACACTAGGACAAACAAGACAGAAAATACAGAATAGAGATCAAGACGTGATAAAACAACTAAGGAATGTAAATAAGGAACAAAAATGGGAAAGATAAGAAGATGTGTTCTGGATCCTACTTGTTGACATGGATTTAGGAGGACAAAGAGGCATTTTGGGGTTGTTTTTATATGGTGTAGGCTACAAATGAGAAATGTGAAGATTTCTCTATAAGACTTGAAACAAATGATAGACTTTACAGAAAGGGCTTCTTCTTTGTTTGAGAGTCATAGAAGCAAATAAGATGGACAAAAAACTGTGGAAACTACATCTTCAATAATTTACAGTAAAGAGAGAAAGAGAGAAATGATGACACAAAGAAGGACAGACAGAAAGAAAGAATGAAATAAAAGAAAGGACAGGCCAACACTAGTATGGTTAAGTAAAACAAGCAGATAATGGGGTTATGGGGGAAAACGTTGATCTAGCAGTTACGTGACACACATGCTAAGAAGCAAACTGAGTGTTTCCAAGCCCCAAAAATGCAGTGATGAAGTGCGATCAAGCTATTGCAGTCAAACTATACATCTCTTGATTTGATGTATACAACTGTACATTTTAAAGTAACATCACAAGGACAATGCATACCATTTCTTGGATAATTGCTGACCCTGGATTTGTGGAACTGTGGGAGATCCTATCTTGTCCCCTAATTCCTATGTAGCTAAGGCTAGAGAAGATGCATTTTTGTAAATCAGACAAAACACTTTTGTCTATAGTGTAGAAAGATAAGCTCAAATGGTCTACAATATTTTCTTTTCTCCATATTCACTGAAAAGTCTTTAAAACAACTGTGTTGTGACGATTTATTCGAAACAAAACTAAGTGGCATCTTAGAAGAAACAACATAGTGACTAAAATAAAGCTATTCATTTGACAAAGACTTGTCACTGCCATTCCCCATTCCCATTCACGTGCTTGCTTACAGGTTTTACATATGTATCAACAGAAGGAATTTTTTCCATTTAGTTTTACCATGCTTACTTCTTGAGAAAAACTTGTCAACGTCAGGTGAGACATGCAAGGCTCTCCAGTTGATGCGAGCATAACTTAAATCGTAGCAACTACTCTGTCCATTATACATACAATTCAGCCTGGAGTATACCCATCATATACCATAAATCTGAGGGCATGCGGTCCAGATGCTGCAGACGTCAGCCCTGGATGATGCAGGTCAGTTAAATCTGTTTCACTCAAGGTTGTGCTTTAAAGTACAACAGTCATATTAATACATTTAATTAGGTAATATTAGGTTAGGGTGGTATAGCATCCTACTTTCCATTGAATATTGCAAGCATTAAGATATATTACAATGAAAAACACAATTTTATTAATCCATCATTCAGAGCACTAGTGTTGAATTGAGTTAAATGTTAAGCCCTACTTTACTGTATATGTCAGTTTGCGAAGGTGTGATTTTGTGGTTATGTGTGCTCATCTACTGGTACCATAATAATAGTGTGTACAAGAAAAAGCAGTAATCAAAAGGACATTTTAAATCTTGTCTGAAACTATATTTTAGCCAATCACAATGGCTTGGCAGAGGTTGTTGATGGGTTCTGTAGTCAGTCCAGCTGCCACTTACCATCCTGATGAACGCGCATGGCTGAAGCTGTGATGTCAGTAGTGACATTGAAGTATGGCAGCCACAGATCCTAGGAACACAGAGTATTTTTGTGGTACAAATATCATTGATTTCCCAAAGGCGTATCAAAAGAATGAACCTATTGTGTTATGGCGGCTCTGGACAAAAAGCATGCTGACAATCCCTCACCTCTATCTGCTTGTCCTGAAACACTTTATAGATGCTGGTATTGAAGGCAGAACCAGAAAACATGGAGGTGATGGGATAGGTCAGGTCAAGGACTGTTTTAAACACCGAGTTCATTGCCTGTTGTTCAACAAAATACGGATAAGTCAGACATCTGTTGTTGGTGGTGTGGGTTTTTTGTTTTTTTTTATGCAGGTGGAGATTAAACTCAATTCAAGCTAACAGCAAAGTGGAAAAATTGTAAACTTGGAAGTATGAGTAAGACCAAAATGGTCTGAATTGTTGATAAAGGTATGTACTATACCTTGGACCACTCTCTGGCTCTCTGTTTGGTCCTGACAGCACTCCTCTCTTCAGCATACAGTGCACCAATGAATGAGCCAATTGAGGTACCACCCACTATGTCAACAGGAATCCCTGCTTCCTCCATAGCCTTGATCACACCCACATGAGAGCAACCTCTGTATGAGGGAGAATGAGCAAGTTCAACAAAGCAAGGCATCATCTGAAATTAGTGTAGGCAAAAAAAAAAAAAATCTGAACTAAAATTTCAAAACAATGAAAATGGGTACATCTTTTAAAACAAGTCTCCATCATCTGTCTTTAAGGATGTACCATTAGTCGCAAAATACTTTTGTCATGAAGCTCCTGAAATACTTTAAGACTAAAAAACTTCGCTCCATTTCTATCAACTAACAGAATTTTCAATTTTCAGCTAACTGTTCATTTATGTGTATTTTGGCATCGGAAAGATAAATTCAGAGACACTGATTGCGTAACAACTGCCTCAAGTGGCTACAGTCAATTTTACAAAACAAAACTATTACCTAGCTCCGCCTCCTCCCAGCACCAGCGCAATGCTGTTACCGGTCAGGACTCGGGCCAGCCGTGAAAAATCACTGTGCCTGTCGGCTGTTTTCTCAAACACCTTCTCATATACCTCCCTCTGAAAAAACAGTCGATATACATATAGAAAACCAGTCAACACTTTGTACTCACTTTTAGATGCACAAGACCAGTGTTCAAGCGACCTTTTCAACCTTTTTGTTGAAAGTCTATTGATTAGAGATCATTATTTCATGACTGCATACCAAGTTTATATTTATAAAGGCATGGTGAATCATTTTCTTTTCAATAGGCAATGTGAATATATGAATATATAGTACAGAAACCCACAATACAGCACAAAACAAATAATTTCATTTAAAAAAATGTAAATTTAGAAATTGGAAACTTTGATTTGTACTAGTTTGCTGGGGCTGCGTCTCGAGAAGACCCTGCGAGGACATTTGAGGTGCAAATGCCCAGAGCACCAGCTGCGCATGTTGAGCCACTCAACCGTCCTGGAGGGCCCTGACCCATCCTCTTTGTGCAGGAGCACCAGTTGTTTCAGAGCACGAACTGCTGTGTTTTCTAGCATCTGCTCCAACTGGTTGAGAGAAAAAATGGTGGTGAACAAGTGTTGAAGGTTTTCATTGTTGGTGGTAATTCTCTTCTTCGTATCCTGTGCACACTAACCTCTCCAAGAGTAGGCTCCTGGTCCCCCAAGCCAACAATGAGTATGCAGTCAGCCTGTCGGATGCAACGCTGAGTCCATGGGGTCATGCTGTTGTCAGTTTGGTAAAGGACAATGCGATTTATGTCCTCCTGCTGGGCCAGCCAACCGGACAGACGGTATTCATGAATACTGAGTGATATGAGAAAAAAGCAGAAATGAGGAGATGAAAGAGATGAAAGTTTATTTCAGCAAACGAAAACATAAGAGTATGGAAATAACAGTGTGGAATACAGCCAAAGTAGGCTAAATTGTGACAACAAAAAAATCATTGAAGAAAATCAAAATCAGAAAATGTGTGTGCAAAACTTGCCCCTACAAGTGCAATAATGTGAGTAGATAGCTCATAACAGAATATGAATACTATGATTGAATGATAGAATTTAAAAACCTGAAGCCCAATGTGCTCAACATGTAGCATTCAAAGGCCATTAAAAGTTGCAGCTGGAGGTTTTTGAGATGATGCTCGATATGAGACCCGTGAGTTGCTTTGTGATTGCTGAACTGACCTGTCCAAAGCAGAAGCACCCAGTCTTTCTCTGATTATATCACTGGTTAACAGTAGAGTGGGCCCTGCAAGTGTCATACACAGGTACAAACACACACTCATACACAAGTATAAAAACACCCACCCACCCCCCTATTTTTGGTATAATAAACAGAACTAACAGAAATCCCCAGAGCCTTAAGGATACTTGAAAAATATGGATACCTACCAATGGCACTGAGAGCATGGCTGAGCTCCAGGTTGAACGCGTTAATCGGCACTTCATCACATACAGGCAGGACAGCTACAGTGGACAGATTGCTGGCAGGATTGGTGACATCAGCACTGGCTGCACAACATGACAGCGAGAAGGATTATAAGGCGTAAATGGAATCACTGTAAGTTGAAAGCATATGACTGGACTAAAATAATGAAAGGCATTTCAATGTGAACATGATAGGAAACTCATCATTCTTGGTATCACTTTACCTGAGAAGGGCCCACGACCCTGCTGCAGGTTGCCCAGAATCTTCTGACCTAATAAATGGATCAACCTTGTCACCACCTAAAACAGCAGCAACCATCAGTATTATTTCAGTGGTGCAAAAAAATAACTTCGATCAAGACAGGTTTACTGACCTGTGGATATTTTCTTTTGATATTGTTTAGTGTTCCCTCAGGTAGTTTGACCAGCTCTGTGTCTCTCACAGCATGGACGGTGGTGGCTCTCGGTTGTTTGGTTAAAGCCTCCACCTAAAGACGACAAAAAGATGTTTCAGAGCTAACAAACATGAACAAAAAAGGTGAAAAGGTAAAAATGAATATCTGCTCTGTACTTCAAGCTTCCAATCAAAAATTGGGCAGAAATATTTGAAAGTACTCAGTAAATCAGAGCTGCTGACACCTTTTCAGCACGGAAGCAATTTATAAAATGTCCAGGTCAAAATGATCTACCTACTACAAAAATGTAAAACCCATATTTATGTATGAGTACAGTAATCCCTTGTTACTCACGGTTAATGCGTTCCAGGACCACTGGCGAAAAATGAAATAAGGCAAAAAAATGAGGGATAAATTGTAGGTAACTTGTTCTTGTTGCTGTTGCTGGCTTAGCATTGTGTCTGCGCATGCATAGCGACCTAAATTCCAGAAAATCAGATGTCATCTGATTGGCTGTCCTCTATGCCAGCCAGGTTATGGGATGGCTGACATGCTGATGTCTATTTAATGTGATTATGTGATCTACCCAATCGCTAGCTGGCTTGTTAGTGTTGCTGACCCGAGCGCCACTGTTTGCAATTGCGCGGTGACCTAAATTCAAGACGTTTACTGGTAAATGTCATACATCGATGGCGATCGACCTGTCAATGTATTGAGCACCCCTGCAATAACCAGTCTTTGTCTCTTTTAAATATGATGTAGTTTAGACAAGGTATGTTGTTTAAAGTAAGGAATAACCCTACATTAATTAGAAAAAAATGAAAAAAGCATCCCTGGATGCTATTTTAATGCTGACTGCAGACATTTCATTTGCATACAGCCATATTTAAACTAGGACTGAGAGGATAAGAGTGTAGATCTTACCACTCCGATGAGGTCTCCTCTGCCGTATTCTCCAACCAGCTCTTTCTTGCCATTCGCCTTGCGTATTACTGAACGCAAACGTCCATTCAGAACAATGTAGGTGCAGTCTGACTGGTCATCCTGTCTGTAGATAGGAGGAACAACCCAAGATCGTGAGCAGGATCATGACAGAGTGCGCTTCGCACAAAATTATAAATATTCATCTGTGTGTTCATCCAAATACAATAAGTTAGGATACCTGTAGAGGGCTCTGCCAGCTTCCACAGCAATCCAGTCGATAGCAAAGTCCATCTGTCTGACAAAAGGCGACATGCGGATGGCCACTGTATGTGCTGCACTCAGCACCACACTGGGCTGCTCTCTCATAATGCTGCAGGTAGAATATGAGTAGTTTTTGCTATTTACCAAAGTTTATAGAGAAAGTTTCAGCATGAACTAAAGTAGTTATACTGCAAGATATACACTAACAGCCAAAAGCTTAGACCCACCTTCATTTAATTGTTGTCCTTTCTCTTTATTAGTTTTTACAATGTAGATATAAACAGAAGACAATAAAACTATGGGGCAAGATATATGGAATTATGTAGCAAACAAAAAAGTGAAAGAACTCTAAACATTTAGATTTTAGATTCCTCAAAGCACCAGCCTTTGCTTTGATGACAGCTTCGCAAACCTTTGACTGTCTCTCAATGAGCTTCATGAGGTCGACTGAAATGGTTTTCAGGTGTGTTTTGTTAAGGTTAATTTGTGAATTTTCTTGCCTTATTAGTGGGACTGGGACCATCAGTTGTGTTGTGCAGCAGTTATGTTGGTTCCAGACTTCACAGTCCTAATTTTCATATCATGGCAAAAATCAATCAGCTATGTAAAGAGGAATGAAAGTCCATCATTACTTTAAGAAACTGAAGGTCAGTCTAGAAAACCAATAAAACTTTGAATATATCCCCAAGTGCAGTTGCAAAAAACCATCAAACACTTCAATGTAATTGCCTCACATGAGGGCCGCCCCGAGAACTGAAGACCAACCTCAGCCTCAAAAAGTTAACACCTCAGTTTAGAACCTATATAAATGCCATACAGAGTTCTAGTAGCAAACACATCTCTACATCAACTATTCAGAGGAGACTACATAAAGAAACCACTGCTAAGAAAAAGAAACAATCAGAAGAGATATATTTGGGACAAGAACACAAGGAATGGACATTATACCAGTAGAAATCTGCTTTGTTTTGATGAGTCTAATTTGAGATCACTAGTTACACCCATTGACTTGGTACGTCCAGCTGGGAGGAGAGCTCGGGGCAGACACAGGACCAGGTGGAGGGATTACATCTCAGCACTGGCTTGGGAACGCCTTGAGATCCCCCAGTCAGAGCTGGTGGATGTGGCCAGGGAAAGGGAAGTTTGGGGCTCCCTGTTGAAGCTGATGGCCTCATGACCCGACTCCAGATGAGCGGATGAAGATGGATGTATAGTTACACTATCCATGTCTTTGTGTGATCCATAAAAGGTGAATGGATTATCTCATGGAAAACATGAGATGGTGTGGAGGTGCTTTGCTTGGATTTATTTATTTTTAAACAAGTTCATGACCCCAAATGCATCTCCAGGCTGTGTAATGGATATTTGACTAGTGAAGGAGAGTGATGGAGTGCTGCATCAGATGATCTATCCACCACAGTCACCTAAACTCAACTGAGATGGTATGGGACAAGATGGACTGCAGAGTAAAAGCAAAAGGGTCAACAAGGTCTCAACATGTCTGGGAACTCAAGACTGTTGAAACTGCCTCATGAAGCTCATCAAGAGGAGGCGAAGAATGTGGAAAGCAGGAATCAAAGCAAACGATGTAATTAGGAGAATCTAAAATATAAAACATTTTATTTTAAACATTACATAGTTCTCCATGTGTTTAAAGGTAGTTTTAATGTCTTCAGTGAGAGTCTACAATGTAACGTCATTAAACTAAAGAAAATCCTTAAATTACAACGTGTGTACAACTTTAAGATCAGCTGTATAGCTTTAAGTCTAGAAGTTGGAAAGATGATAAACTCACTCGTAGAAATCTGATTTTGAGATCTTGAGGTAAGTACAGTCTCGGATGGCCTTGATGGTGAAGATGAGAGGCTCTCCAGTGAGCACAGCAAGCTGACCCACCATCTCCCCAGGGTGTGTCACAAACAAGCAAACTGCCTCCTGCTTGTTTATCATCCTCTGGTAGACATGCAGACAACCAGACAGGACAAAGTGCAGACTCACATCCTAAGCAGGAAAAGAGATGATTATAAACAAATGTCAGTAAAAATTTAATTTGACATATCAAAAAATATATGTATTGAATTTGATTTCTTTACTTTCAATTAATACTATTTTGCAGTGATGGGAGACAGATCAATCAGTCCATTACAGCTATAAAAGAAAAACTGTCAAGTCTGTACCTGGTCTCCCTGTCGGGCCAAAACAGCTCCAGCCTTTGCATGGTGCAGAGTCACTCTCCCATTTAATAATGATGGGTCCTGGTTTCATGAAAAAAGATGAGGTGGTCAAAAATGGTTACCAAAAAAAAAAAGGAGTTTGATTCTAAAAGCAATGTGGATGAAATGTCTTCATTCTATAAATCAATCAATCAACGTTTATTTAGAAAGCGCTTCATCACATCAGCAGACATTTCAAAGTGTTTTTACAGAGCAAGCATAAGCGACAGCGGCTAGGGAAACTATTTCCTTCAACAGATATGGTCAGATCAGGTTTAAGACTTAATGAGTTAAGGTCAGACATAAAACTTTATAACAAAAAGTCAGGGACATTCAATGTGTGTGTTACACTGGTGTCACCGTGGCTGACGTCACTGTAACATGCACTGGTAGCATATTATTAAATTGCCATGTAATAACAAGTGACCCTAAGGGTTAAACAAACCTCAATTCTCATAAGTTTAAGGACTTCTTTCTGAGCTTCCTCAAACAGAGCAGCACTGGATCGACTTGATGAAGGTGTGAAAATATTGTCCACTCCAGACTCTTCCTCTGGATACAAATAGACACCTGAGGGAACCTCATCTACTGTCACCTTTCTCTCACGCTGCTCCTGCGACACACTCTGCAATGAGGTACACGTCAGAAAATTTTTGATTAGTCTTGATGCAAGAGAGGACAGTTTTTCATAAGAGATAATAAGAAATAAGAGATGCACTCCAACATCAACTATAAAATATCACAATAGGGTGAGACTTATAATAATTTTGATAGCTAATGCACTACATGTAGAGCTGTATTTTTCATTCCATCCTCTAGGAATCCACAAAATAATTGTCAACTTGTGTATCTGCCTGTATATCATGTCTGTCAGGTGGCTGCAGTGTACTGACCCTAGTAAAAGTAGGAGGATTGTTGCCATCCTCTGTGGCGACAGATATCCGCCCCCTTTCGTAAGCCATGTCAAAGTCAGATCTCAGATTTTTCTGCATACCTGCATAGAAAAAATGTAAAAAGAAGTGTTAGTCAAGTTTACCTTCATATTTTTGTATAGGTTATAGCTAGGTGAAATGTACATCTTAAATGCAGGTGCCTTTTATTTTTAAACAGTGTACACAAATAACCTAACACAAACATTGGAAAGAGGGGCAATTATAATCCACGCTATTGTTCTTTATTTTAGAGGGCAGGTAAGACAAATCTGAATTTCTTTTCATTTGGTACCTAAACAGATTTTAAATGCTAAGGGCTAAAGTTTCCCAGGTTGAACAATTCACCTTCTTTTACCCTCAGGCAAATGTAACATGATAAGCATGTCTTTATAGGACCCTAGTAAGTGGAGGATGACAGCAAGACTGCATCTTCCTCTGGTATCATTCTGCCAATTTTATATCAGTATCTATGTCTTCAAACCTGCTGTGGTGCCTGTAGATTGTTGATTTGGTTTGGTTTGCATTACTGCACTGGGCTACATTTGAAATGGAACAAAGATCTGTCTTTTCAGTGAGATAAAAAAAACAGGGCTTTGAAACGGTTCATGGAAAGAAAACAAAAACCAGAAATTTTGGTATTTTGCCAGGAACAAAAAAAAACACCGAAATGTTCTGAAACAGAATCAGAACAGAAAATAATTGTAACTGGGGTTTGTTTTTTTTCGTTCTTGAATAAAATGATTGACCTCATGTTTCTCTTACTGTCATTCATTCAACACATGATGAGAGCAGAGACAAGTTGAATCACATCCCCAGCAGTCAAGGAAAAGGCAGTCTCCAAATCTCATTATATTCTTAACAGGTAAACAGTGCAACCTGTCGCTCTTAAATAAATTTGATTGATTTAGACATTAACTCATTGGCTGCCATTCATTTTCAGTGCAGTGTGTTCTCATACTGCCAGCGCTTTTTAGCAATTAATCTCCTTCGGTGGGCTATTCTTTCTTTTTTTTCTGTTCTTGACCAATCACAAGATGCTTCATATAGAGCTTCATGTGTTCGCTCCCCGGTGAGCTCTGACATATGCAAATTTTGTTGCATCATAAACTGCCACAACTTCTCCGTCTCCCTCTGGTTCTACATTTTCTGTTCCGTAACTTGATCAGTGCTGTTGTACTGGTTACTGTAGGGACAGAGCTACAGCATGTAAACAAATTGCTTTAATTGCCAATTTAAAAGTCCTAAATCTACCGACCTATTTATAGTTACAAGGAACGTTATTAACCGGTTCAGGAACTATATATTTTTTGTTCTAACCAGTTCAGGAATGTCGATATGATACCATTTCTGTTCTGACTGGGCGGTTTCAGGAAAAGCCAAGCACTTTTTTCATACTATCACTTGATGAAATGATAACTCACATTTCCCTTCAGCATCTCTAATGTTTCTCACCAAATACTTGCTGTGTCACAAGTTCAGTTTTGGGTAAATCAAAGGAAGCTTTGGCTGACTCATTCAGATTAGAGATTGTGACACAGTGTACAGTCCATGCTCAGATTTTCAGGACATTATTGTCGTCAGCTAAATTATCTTAATTCACTTTGAACAGGAGATGAAACTCCACAGTGCAGTGTTGATTCAAGAGCTTCTCTCAACAAAAATGCTCTGCATAAATTTAAGGCAAAAGAAATAAAGCAGTGCTTTCAGCTTTAGCTCTCATCTTGTCTTGTTTTCTAGATTATTTGACACCTAATAACAAAATCAATAGCAGTTGTGAAACTAAGGGAATCTCCAATCTAACTGCTGATACAGTCTTTCTGAACAGCTGGAAACTGCTATTGTGGTGAAACTGCTATTGTGATGGACATTTTAAATCTTTTGGAGAATGTTTGAATCAACACATTCTGCCAAAGAAATTGAAGCTTGTTTTTATTTATCTATGTTTTCAGATTAATCTTTGGTCATCACCTTATCTATAAGAAACAGCTGAATAATTTCTGTACAGTGATGTGACTGATGACAGATTAGTACAGACTTGATATTCAATACAAGCATGGTTTAAGTGTTAATATTATGGTACCCCGGTCATTTAGAATGAGCAGGTTTTACAGTATGTTGCAAATATATCTCTCTGGACGGGAAGTAAGATCCTCACCAGCAATGTCCACAGGCATAGATATAGTCCTGCTAAGAGTTGGCACTGTTGTTCCATCCTTCCCTTGCTCCCCTCCTGTGTATATAGCCAAAATACAGAATTTATTGTACACCTAACATCGCAATAAAAAAAGGTCAAGACAGAAAGCCATAAATGTACAATCAAGATTAATTCTCCTAGAGGGAGTTTAGTTATTATCTCAGAGTTGATCATTTACAAACAACACTCCATTATCCTGTAGAAGCCTGTTTGTTTCCCCACCTAGAGCTTCACCCTTAACAGCAGCTTCCCGGTGCTCTTCGGCCACTGTCAAGCTGCCAAAACGCTTGCCATGTCGGATGGGGCTGGTACGAGTCGGGTGGGGCCCCTGAGGTGGCAGACGCGATGGTTGCATTTCCTAAACAATGGTAGGTAGAATTGACAATGAAGAATTCTCAAAAATCTCAGACCAGACCACCCACATACTGTATGTATTTCTCTGTTTAGATATACTAGATGTCGTGTTTGATAAAACTCACATGGCTGAAGAGCTCATTGGTGAGCCCCAGATAATTATGCAGGGCAAGGACTGTAACTCTTTGGAGACGAACCATGATAATCTGAACAAATAAGACAGGAAGTGACTTATTTGATACATCACAAGCAAACTGAAGACACTGCTTCACTTTGCATGTTAAGAAAAATAAAACAAAACCCATAAAATGAGTCATACAACTTACCTGTACTACTCGAACCAGGCTCTCTGGGTACTTCTCAAATATGGAGAGGAAGGCTTCGACAGGTAAACGGAGAACAGTGGATACCTCTGCAGCACGTGCGGACACCGTTCTGTAAGGCTTCTGGTGGCCCTGGACACAGAAAGGCTCAGAATCATTTAAGCCCATTTTATATGGAAGGTTGTTTGATCTTGAGAATTGTACCAACAAAAGTAATGTTATGTACTGAGTAATAATTTTGTTCTGTTCATACCGAAGGTTGGGTGAGTCAATATTTTAAAAAATTGGTAAATTATGCAACAATTTGTAAACAAAATAATGAAATCTATAAAGTGGGCTTTGTACACACAGCTTTAAGTATGTGTTAAAGGTTTAATGCTGTGCTTCGGATTTTTTTCAGCTGTCTTTTCAGCAGACACAGAATCCAAGTAATGTATGGTTCAGTCAATCTTTAACTTCCTAAAATATGTTCACTGAATAGCAAACAAACAATAATTCTTAGTTTACATTTAATTGGCATTTTTTGACTATTTTTGCCCGTGGTGACATTTGGGGACCTCTTTTGTTGTTGACATCTTCAAGACTTCTTTGAAATTTATAATCTTATATAGAAAATACAGTGCCTATTTACCTACTCCTATTTCATATTGTAATGACCTTTATGATTGGTCCATCGTTTGAAAATGAATATAACTGCATCATCAGTATTTTTGTCCTATATGTAGACATACCTAAATTAAGATGGACTTACTGTGATGACATCCAAGATGCTGAGAAGGCTGTGAACACTGTCCCCTGGGTAAACCTCCTTCACAACACTTTCTTTCACATCCTGGAGCACAGAATGAGACATCAGCATCAATGTGCACATTACGCAAATTTTTTTGTAAGCACAGGTAGCCCTCAAAATGCGAACATCCGACTTAAGAACATTTGTAGATACCAACAACCGTAAAGCAGCTCTGCTGCATGCATGCATCTCCAACACTCATCTCCCCCGGTGCATTCTTGTAGTATCTGTGTGAGCATCTCAGCATGACGGGCTTCGTACCCCTCTGGTAACTTTACCATTTATCATGGCTGATAAAGCAAAGCTAGTACTACTGGTATTGTCAAAAACCATAAAGCAAGGGATGACAGTGGCAGTGGCAACGATCTCTACGATGACAACACAAGTGACGCTTAACGATAGATATTAGAACTATACGTACGTATTTAAATATATATGCATGTTTTTAATTCTTATTTGTTGTACAGTAACACGATAATGCACTTTTAACAGTTTTCTGATGATTACAACTTCACGTCTATCGACTTTGGCAGATAGACGCAAAGTCGAGTTAGCTTGAAGATTGAGAATGACTTAACTCAAAATGACATAAACCAAGGTAAACCTGTATTTTATTTCATTAATGTGTTGTTTTTATGTCCACTAATTTTTGGTAAGCCATTATTACTCACATTTAGAGTAATAGTGGCATTTAAATGACCTCAAAAGGCGATTATAGATTGAAATTTAAAGGGATGCTATTACAAAAAACACATTTTTTCAGGTTTCTCTATCTATATATAGTGGTCCTTCCTAACCCTTCCAACTCCTAGAAGTCCATCTTGTGTTCACACAATGGGTCTTGAGTCAAATTCAGATTGAGAAAGTAGCTGCATGCTTACCACAGAAAAATTAAATTATATCATGAAAAACAAGAGTAAAAAACATTAAAAGAAATTAGAGCAACACATAGTAACAAAGTTAGTGAAAGTTTAAAAATCCTGGACTACTAAGTGCGAGCAGACGGTAGCGCGTGACACATGTAAACACAGCTGGGGGGGGAGGTGTTCAAAACGAAACGTCTGGACCGGAAGTGATTTTATCAATATTCAATCAAAGATATTAAGGACCACGGATCAGTTTGAGGCAACACATTTCAAATACGGTGTAGTTGGACATCTGGGAGCTTAATAAAAATTAAATAAATAAATAAATAAAATGAGCACAATATGGGACGTTTAATAAATGACGACTTAAAAATAATTCGGCTTATGAATATCAAATTGTGTTCGTAGGTTGAGGACTACCTGTACTATGTTTTTTCTATGAAATTTGAATATCAACATGTCACTACAAACACAACTGCAGATAATTAAAAGAATGATATCTATCAGGGTTTACTGTATATCTCATTTATGACCAGTTAGGTGCCCTTTTCACTGACTGGCTTTTTCTAACAGCCATTTCCCCATATTTTCAAGCAAGATTATCTAAAAAATGTTAATAGATGCTTAAGTACTTTATACGGAAACACTATCAAACACAAAAACATTTAAAAAAGGGTAGAACAATAAATTGACATGCAGGACATGCATACCCCTCCTGTAAGGCACAATTCTAGTTTTCCATCTTGAACCACATAGATGCTGTTGTCATTCTGGCCTGGTCTGAAGACATACTCTCCTTGCTGGAACTGCACAAACACCATGTGTTTGCACAGCTCAAGGAAGAGGGGCTTCTCGAAGTGACCCAGTACACTGCAGTGAAAGAAGACATTGAGGATTACAATAGGGTAACAATGGTATCATTTTTGGGGGGTATGAAAAACCTACGGTATAAAGGTATTTCAGCATTGTTGTTATTTATAACATTTTACATATTTACAGTCACCCCGTAGAAAATAAATGACATTTGAAAAGTGGTATTTATGCTATGACGGAAAAATAAAACAGGATCTAACGATCTAATGTACTTACTCTACTACTCATGGAACATACAATGCAGGAGAGGAAATGTATCATCTCAAACTGATTTCTCAAACATGACAATGACGGCACTGGACTCAATAGCTTCCAGAGCCACCAGACCTCAATCCAATAAATAGGTTGATGTGACAATATGAACCAAATGTTTCAGCATTGTTTCCAGCACCTTGTTGAATCTATGATTGAAGGATTAAGCAGTTCTGAAAGCAAACAGGGGCCTGAATGATCATTTATGACAAGTTAATTGAAGGATGTGGACAGTGGGCGTAAGTTCAGATATGTCTTGGTATTTTACCAGGGAAGTAAAATATACTTCCTAAAGCACCTAACCAAGAAGCACACTGTACAGATGTGGATAAGGTATAAGAGATGCAATGTAAATTGAGCATAAAAGTTAGCATATGTTTGCTAAAACTTGTCCACCTTTCACTGTATGGATTTATCAGCAAGTTACACTCAGGGCACAAAATTTCTCCTGACATCAACTTAAGCCCGTTGTTTAATTTGGTAGTAAGTGTGTAAAGATATTAATCACTTAGAGATGATTATTTTAATGCTGGTAACAGAACTCAACGTTTCATCTCCCTGGAGTTACTTATGAATTGTGCCCAAACACATTATGATGCTGAAACAATATTCTATGTCATTCAGTCACACCAATGTGAAAGAAGAGTTGAATACAACTTACCGGACATTTTTGAGCATGTAGAGTACCTCAGAGGGGAGGTGGGAATTGGCCACATCAAATTCAGTGAGGTCAGCCTCCAGCACTGAGGGAGGGGGCTCCTTGGCCTGAAGGATGGGTACCTCTTTCTTAAAGCGCAGAATCCTGTATGGCAGCAAGAACAGAAGGCAGTGTGATGCGATGTGGGTACAAATCACTAAATATAAACTTGCCATTATAGTGATAAACATTTTATTTTTCTTAAGGGTGTGCTTGTCATGTACTTTTTGGCAATATTGAGCATCTTCTGCTTCTTCTTTAAGCGTGGTCGTGAGGATGAAGAAGTACCCACCAAGGAAGAGGTAGACTGTGATACCTGATGGGTGAAATGTTTGTTTTACAAATGACCAGCTAGAAATCAAAGTTGGACTACAATAACAAAAAGTAAAAAGCATTACTTTTTTTTCTCAGCTAAACACTCACTTTACGCATTATCTTTCGCCCATAGAACATGACTTTGTCTCTCTTACGAAAGCGATATTTCGGTGCTTCCTGAGCTTCTAGGTCTACAAAATACAACAAACCACACAAATACAGTTAAGATCTCATTTTCACTATTATAATCACATAGTGTAGATGCATCGCAGGAGTTACTGACTTCGAAGCTGGATCCTCCGCAATATGAAGAAAATGAGGATGGCGATGAGGACAATGGTGATCCCTGCACCAATCACCATCCCCACCATCTGATTGGAAAAGTACAAAACAGAGTTTGTGTGTTCAATGTAGCATATAAAATGGTGTATAATGGCTGCAGAACAAAAGGATGATAGTGATTCTTATCATTACTATTATGTTTACTTTCATGCTTTAATGTTTTGAAAGTATTTCATTATTTCAGCTGTATGCTTGTGTTATCTATGACTATGTCCATGTTTGCATTGTTTTTGGTGTATTACGTGTGTCATCCCTCAGCTCTCGTGTGTATTGCAATGCTATAATATTGCCAGCAATGTAATAGTGTCATTGTGTTCTCTGTCATTTTGTTTGACAAATTATGCACATAGCTTTCTTGTTTCTGTTGACACTGTTCTTCATCCGCTGTTTTATTTTTTCTTAATTTTTTTAAAATGTGTGCAGTGGCAACACAATTTCCAGCTAAAGTGAACCAACAGTAGCTAAAACGAAGGTAATGGGAAAAGGAAAGTTAATTCAATAAAGCTCACCATGCTCGTCTGGAGTTCCTCCTCCACGAATGTTTTGAGGTTATTAAACCTATCCTGAATTAATGTAGACATTGAAGAGAAATAAAACGTTGTAAAAAGGCATTTACACTGGAAGAAAAAATATCACTCTGTGATATAATACAATTCAAAAAATCCCTACCTCTGGGGTGTCTTCTTGGACCTCCTGTTTCGAGGTACTCTGTCCCATTGCAACTGTCTTTCTTCATAGGGATGGTCCATCAATAGCATCTGAGAAGAAAGATGACACGCATATTCAACTTGCATTTTTTTTCATGAAAAGCATGAAATAGCTCAAAAACAAAAAATATAGGTCCTATCCAATTTTTAATGGATAATTCGATCAGTTCACTATTTTTTCATTAATTAATTTGAGTTAGATGCTCAATTCTAGAGTAATAAATTAAATAATTACTTTTTGCTAGTTTGGTTAGACGCGAAAGTTGCTAAGCATCTCCTGAAGAGGATTTCTATTTGTTTCAGTGACAAACCATCAATAAATGATGCTATTCCAAATTGTAGAGCAATCATGGTGCAGGTATCATATTACAAGATGCATTATCGTGTGACTATTGCTTTAATCTGCAACAACATCATGTGGAGACTGAGCTGCTTTGGCGGAGATTTGCGCTTTGACTGTTCTCTAGTACATTGTTCCTATTTCATTCTATTCTTATTTATACTCGCATATTTATTAATCTGTTAACATTTCTCTATCTATGTCCTTTTGTTGCTATAACACTTCAATTTTCCTCTGACTAATAAGTAACAGTCATCTGGAGTGGAATATTTGTGAAACCATATAGTGTCTTGCAGCTCTTAAAATGTCTTAATGACAGCACACAAATACAAAATTCAGCCAGCAAATACCTTTTTTGTAATAGAACTAGATGTGTAGCAACAGTCGACTGGCGTCTGTGATGTCGGAAGGTGAAGAAAAACTCGAAAATAAAATTCTGCTATCAATAAATCCATCCGTTTTACTATCACTGACGTTCCACATCTGTTACGATGATTACACAAAATGCTTCATGGATGTTAATAAAATGTGGTGGGTCATCTAAGGAAGAAAATATTCATTTCTTTTTTTTGAACGATGTCTCTGTGCACGTGGCCACTTAAAGCAAACCAATCTGATGGTATGAGCAAACGGAGGGCAAATATCTTTTCAAATACTTTTGGGATCTCTGGAATTCGGGTGATTACATTTTTGCTGTTGTTTTCATTTTTATTGTTTTTGATACATTTTAAACAGGTCCCTACTTTCTTCAGTTCAGGGAAACACTGCAACGATATTTTGTCAAGAGGATTCAGAAACATTTTGTACACTGAGATCCTGTCTTTCCATCAGCCAAGATATGCTAAACATATGTATTCTATTGCAGTTACTTCTTCACATTTCTACTGGAATTTTATTTAGAACTTTTATGACAACCTGACAAAAATAAAGATAAAATTGGGGACAGGTTTTTCTGTACAATTCCCTATTTTTTTTAAATGTCTTTAAATGCTATAACTTGAATATTCTGCTGGTCACAGTACTGCTGCATCGGCATCTTGTCTACATCTACCTGTTCAAATTAATTCTGCTGGTACATGCATATGTGCAGTAGCAACAACAATATATTTCGCGCACTTTCTGTAGACAAATAAACAGATCTGCTCACTATGTTCACTGAGGCTCACAGATTTCTTTCCTCGGCTCTGACAAATCTAACACAAACTGAGGCCGGAGGGAAAACAAATTGGTTGAGAACACGGTCTCTGAAAGTCTTTGTTGAGTGCATACAAAGTAGTTCACAACACTTCCAAGAAGGAGCCTTTAACAAGCGTCTCACAGTAAATAGCTAAACTTTGATGACTATTCAAGACATTACCAGAGCCGAAGACTGGACTAACGTGGAACTCTTATTCTATATCCCAAGAATTATTGTGAAGAATCCCAGGCATTGTTTTTTGTGCTTTGTTGTTTTTTGTTTAAGTTAGCTAAATATTTTACATATGCTCTTGATTTCATCTTTTGTTTGGTTTTTAGCATTTTATTTTATGTCTGCTCTTATCTTTTACATTTATTTTAACCTGTATAGCACTTTGTTAGGATAGGAAATCTTCTCCATACAAAATCCTTCCTTCCTGTTACTATTAAACTGTACAACTTCTTACTATGACAGTCAGACAATGAAGGGCAAGAGGAAAGGAACAATTCAGACACTGATTACTGTATAAGTCCTTACTTTTACATTCTCTTTTTATTTCGTATTTTTCTTTCTTCTTGAGTGTGAGAACCTTTCTCTCATACTTTCTGTAGCACTAAAACTGTATAAAAAGCAGCCAATCAGGGATCAATAAAATATTATGATTCTGAATGTACTGTATTTTAATATCCAGAGATGACGAGGAGAGATTGCATGGTGCAATCATGCTTGACACTAAATATCAACGGAACGGTGAGCAGTTTTTCTCCATGAGAAATAATCTCCAACCAGTACCTGAAATTATTGTGAAAGGTGAAAAACTTCTGGAGGTAGCATCAGTCAAATAATTAGGTGTAGTGTTGGATGGACATTATCTTTTAAAAAGCACATAGCAAACCTAATTAAAAAGGTAAAATTTAGTATATCCAAATTTAGACATATTCGCCAGCAGATGACCACAGATGCTGCAAATCTGTATATGCACGCAATGATATTTTCACATTTAAAGTACTGCATCACAACTTGGTCTCTTTCATCTGATTCTGTGCAACAACCATTACAATGTCTGCACCAACAAAATAAAATAAAATACTGTATTAGATGAAACTTTTTTTTTTACCATTATTGTAAAATTGTGAAGAAATTCAAGCTGCTAACAGTTGATAATTTCCTTTTCTTTTCTAATGTAAGTTTAGTCTATAAGATCTTGCATAATCTGGCACCAGCCCCCTGAAAGCTTTTGTGAAACCCTTTGATGAAACAACAACTCGAGCTACTTCCAGAGAGGACTGGCACGTAAACTTTAGGTCCTCTGCATTTGGCCAAAACTGTTTCTCAGTCAAAGCTGCAGGGATTTGGAAGTTTCTGCCATTATATATTCGAGAGTCTGACGCTCTAAATTAGTTGAAAAATAACATTCAAAAAATGGCTGATGGATCACAGCTCTGACTGTGATCACTAGAGCTGTTGCTACTGATCAATAGTAGTAAAGTTTGATTATATGTGTTGCATTTTTATGGTGGTGAGTTGATCCAGTCTTGATGTGTCCTGTTAATGTTTGTGGATCCATGGATCTCTTTTTATTGGTGGGTGGGTGGGGGTTGCTTAATGTTGTTACAACTTGTTGTGATAGTTGGCTTTTAATAAACTTGATGTATTTCTGCATTTGCCCTGTTGCAACAGATGAAAATTAGCTTTAAGCTATCTCTGGTCTATGTAACACATTTGTTGTCCATGGTCCCTGCTAAATAAATAAATAAATAAGTAAGTAAATAAGAAAATGAATTAATAAATAAAACTAGTTCCCTTTTAGCCTAAGGGAAAATCATGGATTGTTTAGCATAATTTGATGATTTGTTGCAACATAATATTAATAAACTGACAGGAAAACTTAAATAAACAGTAAAAATTTTGTTGACTGATAGTTTAATTTTTAAAATAAGTATGACAAAATGTTACAAATATATGACTATCATTATTGATGATCTGCACATGAATTGATAATGATTTTTAAAAAGTTGTGATGCCGTAACTAATCTCCACTGAATGATCTACACAAGATGTCAATATGAAGAGTTGGTGAATGAATGTATTTCCCTGAGTGTTCTGATTAACAACGACAATATTTTGTACTTAATATGAACTCTTACATTTTTCAGAATATCTCCCAATGATACAAGCAATCACCTACATCTTCAATGTGTTTTTTTCTTTCTAATTATAACAGTACAGCTTTGCCACTGTATGCAAGTAATTCAAGCCAAAGGGTCTTGTATCATATTACAAGACGTAACCCTGTGGGCCACAAGTAAAGCAGCGGACAGGATGGTGATGACACACAGTTTGAGGACCACACTCCAAAATAGTCATTTCTGCCTTGGGGGCTAGCTTTTTACAACCATCTCAAGATTGTTTTTTGAATTATTTAACTAAAACTTCATATTTGTCGACTCAAACTACTGTACATGTATTCATCTAATAATGACTACTTATTTTTATGAATTCATAAAAGGGATCAGGACAAATCACAACTATAATTTCAAGCACAACGAATACCGTAACACTGCATGAATATGATGAAACAAAATAGATGTTTCATTTATCATTTTTTTGTTTTTTGCAGGTAGCTAATTCTCCAGTTTGCAGGTCTGTTTTGTATGCCCCCAGCCCAGTATTATGAAACATTCTGTTTCTTGTGTGGAAACCTACAAAAAAAAAAAAAAAAAAAACCACTTCTCACTTTAAGGAACCTGAACAAGTCTTGTTTCATTTTGCTTCTCTTCATTACTACACAGTCATGTGTGTAATAATAAAAATCTAAGAAAAGCACTGGCCTGTTATCCTCTGGAGAGGACACTGTAGCCGACCTCAAGTCACCAAACAATCCTTATAGTTCTGTACCCCTATTCCATTGTTCTGGGTCAACAATGAAGCCACTGTGGACTCCACTATCCAGGGGCAGACATGGGCCACTGACACAACCATGTCTGTTTCCATCTAACACAATGAGCACATGACATTCACAATAACATACTTGGAAGGTTGTGAAGCTTTATAATGTGCATGAAATGTGTGAAACAAGAAGAAAAAACGCCATGACTCCGCATTGCATCGCTAATTTAACAACTAGACAATGGAACAAGGGGTTGAGTACACTGAAAAAGGACGTTTGCTAATCTCAACTCAACAGCACGCCATTGAGTTGAGCCTAAACCGGCTTTAGTTTAAACTAGGTTGTGTATGTTTGGAATTTCGCTTTCATGGATGTGCTTTTAATAAAAAAAAAACGACATTTTGAACCTTGAGTAAATGGGTCATGACAGAGAAATAAACCATTATTGAAAACACAAGAGTTTAGAAGCTGAAATAAAGTCGTAACCAAGGTGAACTCAAGGATCCACGATAGTTGTTATCCATCTATAGCCAAAAGAGTTTCGCATCATTTACATCAACAGAAGATCTGGCTTACTGACCTCTCGTTAACAACTTGTCAGGGTTACAATCGTGTTGTAAACATGTCAAACAACACGGTAACGAGGGTAGTTTCCTTTCGGTTACCCTCTAGCGTTGTGGACTGTTGTAGCTATAGCTAAACCCATGGGTCACTGCGGTCAAGGCATTCTTGTTTCTCTTTCCACAAGTATAAAATTGGTAACTTCCACCTCTGGAAGCAAACGATCTAGGAAATATTCCTTTGGTTACATTTATGTAGTTTAAAATATCAGCATTAAATATCTTTCCACCATCTACAGCAAGGAGTACCAGGATGACTACACGGTCTGTAAATGAAGTCTGCTGGCTAATGTTTTCACATGATAGCTAGCTGCCGATGCTACAGATCGTAATCATGGCCGTGGAAACAAAGCGACACCTGATCATCGGTAATATCAAAATTAAATGATTTCTGGTGCTTTGTTTACCCTTGTTAACACCACGCAACCCGGATCTGAATTAGTTCCAAATGTTAATTGTTCTCCTCGTTCCTACACACACAACAGACAGCCACTGGTGTATTTCCTTTTTGAATCACCAACGCCAAAAGAAAACTCTCCGGAAACAACACGACAAGACGCTAGAACTTGTCGTGCTAAAAAAAAAAAAATCCATTACATTAAAAATGAGTAAATTATTTTACCAGGGCTGATGGACTCCCGTCAATTGCCAGTGACTATGAAGTAACACACAACGAAAATCAATTTTGACGGAACTCCCCCTTTGGTTTCCCCGGACCTTCATCCAATCAACAGCTCCGGTACGTTCACAATTGACCAATCAGAAAACAATCCTTGGGCGGAGACCCGCTATACCCTGTGTGTTATAAAGGTCCGCTTCCATCGTTCGCTAAGGGACACAAGTCAAACTTCACTGATTTATATGATCGTGGATAACAGTAACTCCAAACTGAATACGACTGGTTCCATTGATCTCTAAATACTTTACATATCTGACGTAAAAAGCCCCGTTAGCTGAACCCTTTTCATTATTGTTGTCGTTATTCTTTATAAATGACGACTTCAATCCTTCACAGACACAATTATGAACCCATCGGCGTGTGTAAATAACACTTGTATGTTTGTCAAAGTATTATATACTATATTTAATTATTTTTTTCTAAATTACAAGTTTAACAAGGCAGTCAGAGACTGCAACATCCCGCGACCTACCCTAACCTATTTTAAAGGTAGGTCAGGGTCAAAGCTTCAGGTAAGGTCAAAGTTATGCACTAGCTCTGACCATAGATCAAAGGTAGTGCATAGGTAGATCAAAGCTCTAGCTTTGACCTATGGTCTTACACTGTCCTCCCTCATCTCTTTCTTATCCAGTTCCTGGGTGTACAAAAGCTGAAATTTGACCTTAGTTTTTTCAAGGTCATCATCCCATTTTCATCCCCTTTGCCGCCCGAGTAATGTGCCTTTTGTGTCATCTTTCAATCTGTAACGGTTTCAAAAGCGCCTTTTTAGCACTATGCACTGCTTTATGTTATTCAGTGTCTTGTTCGTTTTGCATGCTTAAGTTTCAATTTAGCGGTAATATTGATAGATATATACTTCATTAATCCCGGAGGAAATAGCAAATATCCACTACTCAGACAGAAATGTACATGATAAATACTGAATAAATACAGACAGGAGAAAAAAGAAATACTGAGAGTACAGGACATACCACAAGACATACTGTATACTACACCAACAGAACATAAACTACACTAACAGGACATTTTCTAGGCTAACAGTACAGAGCATAAAATAAAATAGAATAAAGTAAGAGATAACAGGAGACCCTGCTAAGGTTCATCACTCTTACACATCATCATCATCCCAATGTGACAATAAACATGACAACACCTTGGCCCCACTACACTGTAGCACCATCCAACAGGTTGTCTCCTCCCCTCCGTTCAACTGCTTGCTGACCTCGCCGTGCCCACCCCCCTCTCCTGTAGGAATCATTGTACCCCCTGATGGCATTGGGCATGAAGGAGGACTTCAGCCTCTCTGTGGAGGCGCTGTGACAGTAGTCTGACACTGAATGAGCTCCTCTGCTGGGAGAAGGTGGTGTTCAGAGAGTGGCTGGTGTTATTCATAATATCCCTGGTTTTGGACATGGTCCTACTTTCCAGAAGTGTCTCCACAGAGTCCATGCTCAGCCCGACCACTGAGCCCACTCTGTGGATGAGTCTTTTAAAACATTCCATGTCCCTCGGGAAGACTGGCAGGGATGGAAGAAGAGGAAGTACAGCAGGATGCTTTGACAGAGCAGTCTGCAGGACCAAGGAGAGGTCTGGGCTGAGGAGCAGGGGTTGGTGGGGGGGGGGGTAAACCGATTATGTATATTACTTCCAGATCTGCCCCTTTAAGAAAATAGCCATGTGACTGAGGCAAGCATTTTGCATCAAGAGTGACTCAAGAAGGATGTGGCGAAGAGAATCCGTTAATTTACCAAATCAAAACATCGTTCAGAATAAAATTATAATTTTGAAATAATGTGATGTATTCCTCCTGTGCTCCCCAGCACCAATTGACCCAGGGATCAGTACCGGCCTGCAGCACGTAGGTTCGGGTCTGCTGTAATGACCACATACATCAAGCATCTTCTGTGCTTTTTCTCAGGTGTTTATCAAATAATACAACAGAGTTCTTTGAAATACATAATCTTTATTGTGAGGTGAAAGTGAAGTAATGACATTACAGCTCCGAAATGGGCCTGTGGGGCCAGTAGGGGTATTTGACCTTATCCAACTTGGTCTCTGGGAAGGCTTCATTGAGGTCTTCAATGGTCATCTCATCAAAGGGGATCATGTTCTTTAATTTATCCAACTAGGACAAAACAAGAAAAAAAAAGATAAGGAGAAAACACACACAGGTCATAAATTCAGTTAAATATAAGTCCTGGTTAGAAATACTCTTGTCTCACCTCTTTCTCATACTGAGCAACACGGACCTTGGATTCTTCAATGAAGGCTAATCCCTTTGCATTCTGGTAGAAAAAGAATTCTGATGTATGAATGAATGAAAGATGAATTCTGAAATTGATGAAGCAATTTTTCCACAGTAGTTAAAAAAGTATAAATGGTAGCTTGATTTTAATAGTTTACAACATTGACAAAATGTCTAAATTCAAGCAATAAATAATTTGTTAAATGCAATCACTTACAGACTCAATCTCCTGTTCATTGATGATGCTTGTCTGTGTATCAACAGGCTCAGGGATTTGCAGGGCTTTAAACTGTGTTCAGAAGGAATATTTCTGGTTATCGCTGTGAAACAATCTTAAAAAATGTTTGAAAAAAAACACACTATAACCACACTAGGTAAAAGGAAAGTGTTCGTGGAAGGCTATAAAGGAATTCAACCCTCCACAATTATTTACCATGAAAGTTTCTCCGAACAAACAGCAGTTTGAACAGATGACAAAATTGAGAAAGATCTGTCAGATTTAATTGCATAACAAGGCATGAACATAATGATACCAGTTAAATATATGTGACCTACAATTATATCAAATAATGCTTAGCTGCATCAGAACTAAGATTTCAAGTCCACCTGTCAGGGAGAGATCACGTGTATCGTGTGTATTACTGCACAGAGCACAATTCACCTTCTTCTCAAACTCTTCAACTATCCCAGGTTTGGTCACAGCGCTCTTGTAGAATGCCCAATCAATGGGTGCAGGAGTCTCTGGCAGGGAGGCTAGTCTGTTATGAGAGAACATGGCAGTGAACAAAATAGTTTAAAAAAAAACTAGCCATGAATCAACTCAGTACAACAAATCAACTAGAATAAACAATAACGTACAGTACATGTTGATTAAAAAAATGGGTTAACACAGCATCTGAATGACAAAACAATGCAGTGCATTAATCAAAAATTTTCTGTAATGCAAGACTAAAGGTGGCTTAGCCTGTTTTGGATGTAAAACTAACTTGGCAGCAATGGCATCACTGCGGGTCTTCAGAGCATTGAACATGCTCTTCTGGCTGGATGGAACACGCTCAGCAAATGCCAACCAGTCAATGGCCTTCAGAGCAACGCGACGACCTGCCATCCTAACTCCCTGCAGGGTAGGGGGCAATCTTGTAAAATGCAAACATAACATGAACTTTATTTGTCAGCAGTGCTGAAATTTGTCTTGCAGCCCAGCAATTGTTTTATGCCACAAAGAAGAACATATATCACACACATATCACACAGATGATTAATGTAAGGCACAGAAACATTTTCAGTTGTCAGCTTTTGAATTACCCATAGGTATTGAGTACAGCAACGAAAAAAAACCCTTTTCAATAAAACCCATAAAAAGAAAGGCTTATCACTCTTGTTAAAACTATTTAAACATGACAATAAAAATCCAAATAGCGTTACAGCTATCTTTATAACCCGGCTGTAACAAAACTATTTAAACAATACACATCCTATTTGGTGTAGTGGGGAAGATATAGGCAAAAAAACGCACTTTCCACTTATTAAATGAAATGTTGTATAGTCATTGCAAAATGCAGTTTCTCAGTTTAAAGTTCAATTTTAATGTCTGTTCCACGAATGTTGAATCAGTAGTGTTAGTCAATCTAGAATATGTAACATTACCTGTGAAGAATGTAAGGTTTGAGGTGCTAAATATATAGCGTGTTTTGATACCTCGCAGAGGTTAAGAGACAGTTGTAATCATATATTTTCAATATGCAGGAACCAATGTCACCGGGCCCTTGACGTCTCTCTCCGGTTGACGAAGCTAGCTTGTTGCTAAGCTTGCCAGCCAAGGTCAGCGTAGCCTCTTTTTAACGCACAAAATTACTCACTAAACGTCAAATGAATGTTTTCAACTCCTGCGCAACTATACGTTTATTCGTTGTGTAAATTATTAATCGCCTCCATTAAAAGTTTATTCATATAATGTGCGGCTTATTGTACTCACCTCAAAGTACGGTTTGTCACAGAGCGGAAAACGGAAGTGTTTCTTCTTCTTCCTGTTCAAAACCAGGCGCAATATCGAAACCCACTACTGCCATCTGCTGGACGGAGAGAGTGACGCGCGATATACGGTCTGCTATGTAATTCATACGCAACTGTGACTTTTGACTACTGCTTTTTTCTGTCTCAAATACAAAAACCTGAACGACATTAAAGTTAAGCACTGCTAAGTATGGATAACAGTAAATATATCTAGTAACAAATTATACGTATCACTTCTGTTTTTTTATTTAGCGCACACAATTGAAAAACTCATTCATACAACCACGCACACAAACCAAAATAGGAAATCTTGGGGGGTTTTCTCCGTATGCCAAAATGTTTTAAGCTATAACATATTGTAAGTATTTTTAAGACAGCTATTCACAATAAATAAATAAGCCATGTGAAAAAAGAGGCAAACGTAACATAAGATTTAATTCAACAAAAAAGATAAATTTCCTAAATTGTATCGGAATTATCATTTGTGTTAATTTCATTGAAACTACAGCTACATCTAACTTTTGAGGTAAACATATAAAGCGTATTGACGAATTGCAAAAAGGATGTGTAAAAATGCATCTCTGTAAATAATTACAAATAGGCTTTACAAATGTAATTAAATATAAATACAAATTTAAACTACTAAACTTGCTAAACACATGCTACATGATAATATGTGCTATTTGAATCATATTTATGCACAAGTGATTTGTTGAAAGGTTAAATAAATGTTAATGTGATTTGCCAAAGACAATTTGTGCAGTTACTGTGAATGTCTTTCCCATAAACAGACTAATATATGCTAGACTCACACTGAAACTTTATCTACCAAGCGTGTAATAAAATATATATTGCCTACACGTTATTTTGAACAAGGTTTTGCAAAGCATGGCAATCATTTGATTATTGCACGACTCTCAAATTAGATAATGAAAAGATTCACCATAGGAAACAATGATGGACGTTCCAAGGAGCTATCATGAAAACTTGTATCGATGAGCAATTGACTATGCTTCTTTTGATTACGTTTCTACGAGGAGTCCTCTAAAACCACAGCAGACTTTCAAATTCCCGATGGATTGATTACAATTGAAAACATACACACACACACATACACACACATACACACACACACACACACACACACAAAGATGTGTAAACTGAACTACACATTTTTACATCATGTTTATTTCCTAAAATCAGTTTTTTTTTTACATTTAGATAAAAATAATATATGTACATAGTACAGATACAAAGATATTCAATAAATACCACTTTCCCTGCTGCTCTTCAGTTGCAGGGTTTTATGAACACATTTACATTTACAGCACAGTTCCTCAGAGAAAACATATCACTTTCAAAAAGGCCACGTTGTGTGAGTAAAAAAGATATGCGACATATGACCTCTTGCAACATATATTTTTTTTCTCAAAAAATATAGTGAAAAATATGTAACCACTGGGAGGAAATACAAAAATTTAACTGCAGTTTTGCCAGAAACAGTCTTTGCTGACTGTGAAGAAATAAGGCACTGACACATTTAAGTACTTTGTTTTAAACATTCTTCCTCCACACACACTATATATGTCAGTTTTTACCAACTATACTAAGGTGGGTGTCAGACAGTTAGAAACCAGATATTCATGAAATACTGTTTCAAAACCTGATGTTTACTTTTTATTATTGCTCACATATTTTAAGGCTGTGAATCCACTGTCCACGTAAAAAAAAAACATTTAATATCGTTGTAAAATGAGCAAAGCATGAAAATCCCCTCATTCCAATTTCGCACGTAGCATATGTTTACTTATTTTCGTTAAAGGGGAAGCTGCAACATTTTTCTTCAAATTCAAATTATGTTTTCTTAGATGTAAAAAAAAAAACCAACATGTGTAATTATTGCAACCATGACAGAAAACATTTCTCTGAAACCACGCGCACACACGGACACACACATTAAGACAAATAGTACATCCCATAAGTGACGGGTCCACTGAACAGTCCTGGGACGGGCAGACTGGGCCTCTGAAAGGCGCTCGACGGGCCCCAAGTCGGAGACCCCATGTGAGCTCCGAGTGGGAAAGGCAGCGCGAAGGCGGGCAGGACGGGCTTGGAGGCCAGTTTAAACTTTTCCAATTCGGCCTCCTGCAGTCTCTTGGCTTTAGCTCTCCTGTTCTGAAACCAAATTTTGACTTGGGTCTCCGTCAGGTTGAGAGAATTAGAGAATTCAGCTCTCTCTGCGATGGAGAGGTACTGCTTCTGGCGAAACTTGCGCTCCAGCGCCAGCAGCTGAGAGGTAGTGAAAGGCGTGCGAGGTTTCCTGTTGTTTTTGTGTTTTCTTAATGTACATTGAGACGGACTCGAACTCCCTGCTAGAAAAAAACAAACAAACAAGAAAAATAAAAAAACATTGGAAATCAGAACAAATGAAAGATATAACCGTCGTGGGAAATCCTGATTTTCACCCCACCCTTAACCATTAAATGCTCACAAGACAATCATGACTCCGATAAAAGTCTTTATCGTATCTTTTTAAGTTTTAATGTCAATCCTTTTCAAACTATTTGCTGTAATTTAGTAAATTTGAATTAAGCTATACTGATTTTATTTTCTCACCCCTTTTAACTGAATCTGATGGAAGTAATATTTTATTAAAAACGATAGATTGGGCATTATTTCTATCATCATCATCATTATTATTATTATTATTATTATTATTATTATTATTATTATTGTGAGAAACCAATGAACAGATAATTTTGCGGAGCTCCTATATTTCCAGTGGCCTTGCTTGTCCACAATGGATGCTGATGATACGGTGTGCTCTTGCTGCAGTTTGCTAAACAACCGAGTGATGAACTTACAAGGCGGGGTAGAAAACGAGGACGTCTGGAACCAAGTGCTCTTATCTTTTTCACAAAACTGTGGACTGTCCTCTTCGGAGCTTGTGGAAACAGCCTGCGTGCTCTCCGGGGAAATCTTCATCTCCGCACAGAGAGTCCTTGGTAGGAACTGCCCGCCACCTTGTCCGGCCACGGGCTTTGGGAGGACCGAGGCTAAATCGGAATTTGGAAAAGAAGTCCGACAGGTGGTCTTCTTGGAAATCAACGACTCGACGCTAAAGGGGAGGTTGTTCCGCTGGAAGCTGTATCCTTTTTCAGTTGTCATGTCTGTCGGCTGAGGCTCCTCTGCCTCCGTACCCATCTCCTCCTTTTGATGGAGTTGCTTGGCGTCTTGGGACGGCAACCCCTGCACAGGATTCATGATGCTGCAGGGAGATGGGGCCACATGCACATCCGTGTGGCCCGTTCACAAAGGTGGAGTCTCTGAGGTGTGTAGGGTCCAATGTGCGTCTGTGCGCCGTCAGCGGGGACCACCAGTAGCTTTTACGCGCTTGTACGGGGGTCGTCTATAAAAGGACAGGGGCTGTTCTTTCTCACACTGCCACCAATCAACTCCTGAGGCTGGACTGGTGACGTCTCCGAGGAAGGTTTTGATTGGCTCGCTGCCTTCCAAGGACACATCAAGAAGCCGTTCCAAGGAAGAAGTTAATCATACAAACCCCATGCAGCGCAGGGCTATTGATGCCCCTCACAAAAGTGGCTTAGACCAATTTCAGCGCAATTAACCAGTGGGGAGGGATCTTTTGACTCTCATAAGCATTTACATCCTTTAGCTGACCACTCTAAGCATACAGCTCACTGGATCTTTCTGCCGATTTAAAGTTGAGCAGAAACAGAAAGCAGCGATGTATCAAAGCATGCAGTACTTGTTGGTAAATATTATGTATATATATATATATATATATATATAATATACGTTCTCAGCCTCTAAAACATAGCAACGTGTTCACATTTGTAATAAACAGCAAACTAACAAAATGAAGTGATTAAATTATGGTCCGAATAAATAGTAAAACAGTTGAAGAGAATTAAAACAAATGAAAAAGGTGCGCCACCAGGATAGAAACTGATTAGGTATGACTGCTCGTCACACAGCATTACAGCAATTTAAGGCCTGTCATGAGCTCCTCTCGCCTCACAATGGCCTCAGTTGAGAAGCAACAGGCGTTTTCTTTCTCCAGGTCACACTATTTAATAAGCCAGACAAGTTGTGTTTTGGAAGGCGCCAGGCTCGGCAGGATCAGAAAGGAAGATACCTCCGGGAGAAAAGGCAACAGTTAACTCCACTTAACCAATTGTCCTCCACAAGTTTCAGAGTCCACTCAGTGGAGCTCGGAGGAAGCAGGCGCTGGCTGTTAACTGTTTCAGCTCTCTGAGGATGAAGCAGTTTGACATGTGTTGTTAAAAATGATAACCACCAGATCATCATCATCATCATCATCAGAGTCATCACTGAAAGGTCACAACATCAGTTGTAAAATTAAAAAAAAGATTTATTGAGACTTAAGTAATAATCAAGTTAACTGTCATGCATGGGAACATTATTCAAGAGAGTCAATCTTGTGAATTATGATTTCAAGTGACTATTCTAACGAGAATATAAATTATTGTAATAGGTGTTAAGTTAAGGTACCACCACCGAAGTGTAAAATTAGTCCTGGAATTTAATATTTCAGTTGAAATATAACGACTGAGGCTGACAGCAAAACGTACTTCAATTAAATTTAAAAATGCCGCTTGTAAAAATCATCACCTCTGCCAGGAAGATAAAGTAATCTTTTGTTTTGCTTTGTTTGTCTGTTTGAAAAATTACATAAAAACTGCTTGATGTAATTTAGTGAAAGTGAGAGGGTTGGTAGCTTAACAGGGTAGAATCTTGGTGTAAACTGCTGGGCTTGAGGTATTTTTCACTTTATTTACCTTAAAGAGACAGTGCCTTTTCTCAACAGTACACTTGTTTTTAGACAAAATATTCCAACAGATTTTTTGAAGAAGTGGGGCACATATATTTTCCTTCAATACTAACGGAATTTGAGTGGATCTAGATAAAGGAACAGAACGTCACATTGCAAGAATAGGGTTTTTGACAATTTTTGTTAATCGTGCAAATTTTAGGTTCTTCTCTTCATGGTGAAAGATTCTAAATGCAAGAGTTCTATTGGTAGAAATATCTGGAGCCATCCGCTAAAATATTTGTGTACAAAGAGCATTTTTGTTTAAAAATTAATCGAGGTGCATGAATGAGCATCAGTATTTTACTTGTGAATTTCCCAGTTTGTGATCAAAAAACAGTATCTGTCTGTCTGTCTCTTATATTTGCGACATCTGTCGTTTGCGAACAGCAGGAGGTGAAAACTTTTCTAAATGCTGTTGTACCGTCGTCAAAAAAATGGGCTAAACTTAACCAAAAAGGATGAAATCAAAGCTTCACTTTGCGCGTTTAATAAGTTTCCTTCCAGCTTTGCTCATGTACGCAATCAACAACCAATCTATAGCCAAAATAATACAGAAACAACATCTATCTATCTGTCTGTCTGTCTATCTATTTATCTATCTGAGTATATACTGTGTGTATATATGTATATGTATATGTATATGTATATGTATATGTATATGTATATGTATATGTATATGTATATATATATATATATATATATATACACACACATACACACACACACTCATATAGGTGGCTGAGGTGAGTACTTCTATACTTGTGCACTTTATTGAATTCATAAACTTTCCCTCGAGCAGTTTGTTGCTATGCTGTAGGAGATTAAAGTTTATTTAAAGTTCATTCAGTCATTCATTCATTGTCAACCGCTTCATCCACTGCGGCGGGTCGCGGGGAGATAGAGCCTATCACAGCTGACTGAGGGCGTGAGGTGGGGGAAACTCCGGGCACCACTCCAGGAGCTTCCCCCCACGGAGCCACACAGAGACACAGACAACCACGCACGCATACCCTGATACCTACGGGCAATTTGGGATGGCCGATTCACCTGAAGTGTATGTTTTTGAAGGTGGGAGGAAGCAGGAGAACCCGGAGAGAACCCACTCAGACACAAGGAGAACATGCAAACTCCGCACAGAGCGAGACGCGAACCCAGAACCGCCTTGCTGTGCGGCGAGTTCATTATACCTTTAAATTCTTCCCCTTCAACAAGTTCAACTGACATCCCATTAAAATTCCTTTTAAAATCCTAATCATCTGTCAAACCAGACACGAGACTCAAATGAGAACTCAGCATTCATTAGCACAATCTTCTTCTTCTTGTTCTTCTTTCGGCTTTTCCCTTCAGGGCTCGCCACAGCGAATCAATTGCCTCCATCTAACCCTGTCTTCTGCATCCTCTTACTTAGAAAGTCCCTAAGTAAAACATTATGTTGATTCATTAGTGTTTCATCATTAGTGTTTCATCCAAAAAGGTCATGCTTCCAACTTTTCTTACCTCACCAAATAATTTTTCAGTTCTTCTATGCTTGATTGCTCAATTAAATTATGAGGATTTACCCTCTTAGATCTACCTTGTTCAGAAGACATATTTGATTTGTTATCCTTTTCAGATTGATCTTGCACTTAATGATTTTCAAGTAATTGAAAACAAAAGATTATTTGAGAAACTTGTGGGTTGAAACTACTGATAGCCTAGCGCTCTACAGCCCTCAGGTGTGAAGAATGCTTTAAACTCTCATCAAGCGAGAGGCACAATTTTGGCTGAAGATTCAACTTGAGTCAATCCTGATGTTGAGTCCATTCCTTTGCTTTCTCTCTGACAAAGCTGGCTCTCTGTCTGCAGACACAACGGGGGCCTCTCGTCATCCAGCTGGTTTGGGTTTAAACCCTAGCGACCGTGTACCTTCCCTCAATCTAATCTCCACAGTATCATGCAAGAGGAGAATGAGTCGGCATACAGAGCACAGAGACTCATACAGAGATTCATCTGATACAGGTACACCCACAGATAAATCTACAAAAGTGCACTTACCACTGCTTTCCTGGTGTTTGGCTGAGTGTATTTATCTTCAGGCCTCTATCCCCAACCCCAAAAGATATTTCTGTAACAGCATGCAGGCGAGTGAACTGTGTCAGAAGGTGTTAGTGAGTTTGAAAGCAGATCTGTCCTTCAAGGCCAGCACAAGCTCAATGGGGAGCACTTTCCCCTCAGCTGGCACAGAAATTAAACTTTTCTCATGTATGTGCCGGGGTCATTTTCGGTACTGTCATGCTTCGATGAAACCACTTAGCCAGTTCAAAAAGTGCTAGGGCCAAGTGTGAGAACAACTGTAAAACATGTTTGTCATCTCAGACATTTGGATTCTTGGTCCAGCAACAATCCAATCAAGACTTGACACATGAGGTGCACGAAAAACTGATGTACTCAGGCTTAAGCCCCATTTACACTGCTCTCCTCTCACTTGGGCTTTTTTGTCCGTTGGGTAAAATCTTCCTCACACCTGCTGCTATCTTTTTAATACCACCTCTATCGAAGTACCAAGCAAACTTAGCAGGTACGAAAAGGTAATGTGAAAGAGTACTTTAGTACTTCAGTGGTTGCAACTGTTTTTATCGTAGCCACCACATTAAGAAGGCTGCAGTTCTTATTTTTGATAGGTGATGACAGGATCATGTGAGATGGACAAGAGGTGTGTGTCACATTAAAGAATATGCCCACCTGTGGTGTCTGGGCTTCACACAACGAATATATCGCCTGTCTCGTGGATGGTAGATAAGCAAGTACAACACCACCAATCTGAAATTAGCAATCAGCAAAAGTACGGTGGGGAATAATGCTAGCCATAGATAAAGATGTCTGACACCATCATTCAGATGTCAGATGTAGGAAAGTAACATTCCTCTGAGGAAGTTTGGTCCTCATCTCTGCATGAATGCAAGAGGTAATTGTTTGCATTATTTTTAAATTCCCTTAACTCATATGCTTCCCTCACAGGAGGGAGCATACCATTCCATGTACTGGCAATTCAAGTGGACTCAGTGCCACAGAAAAATATATTGACCTTTCAGTTCACTTTACAAGTTGATCCAGTCCACATTAGACCAGCTTCAAATTTACTCATAAACACTACTTTGACATTTTGTGCCAAAGCCACTTCCTCTTGTGGTACCAGAATGCTCTGTAATGAGGGAGGTATGCTGCCTCAGTAAAGTGAAGGAATAAAAATTGCCTTCATCACTGCTTGTTTTTCAGATTGCAAGAAAGCATTCCGTGTACAAAATGTACTGTAGCTGCAATTTAGAACACAAACCCAAACACAACAGCATTTGTTTCTTGTAACTGCAGTGGGGGGAAAATGAATTTTGAAATGAATCTAATGTTTACACAAATGCCGATGGTGTCCTGTTTCAATAGTATCTTGATGTTTTCCAATTTATCCTCTTCAAAAACTGTTCCAAGAATTTCTCGAGAACACTACTGCCAATTGAGATTGTTGGGGAGAAAAACCGCAAGTGGTGACAATGCAATTAGGAATTTTGTCTGGCATGTTGTTAGCCGTACAAATCTACGTTCTTTAGGATAGTCTACAGAGAATGTGGGCAAGTTATGTTGTGGTCTGGGGACAAAAAAAATTTGTGGTCTCATTCAGAAAATCAAGAATGTCACCATAATCTCATAGACCAACTAAGGCTGTGATGCAGTATTTCGATTTAAAAAAAAACAACCCAGCAGCCGCTTCAGTTGTTTCCTTTTTTTCCAGGGAATTCCAGGGAGGTAAAAACCAACACCTATTCTATAAATTAAAGTCATTATATTATATGAAACTGTGCCTTTTCCAGGTAATAAAATACTATTATTTAAACCAGGAGAGAAACTACATTAGAAATTTCATGTGAAAAATCTTATAATGAAGGTTAAAAGAAACTGATAAAGAGATGTTCATTCATGACCTAAATGCTTGGGAATTTACAATTGTTATACAGCGATATTAAATAAATAAAGGATTCCATTAATAATTTGTTGATGTATCATCTTGTTGTTCTGGAATGGACAAGAAAAAACATGACTAACGAACAAAGAAGGGCATTCATAAAAAATTGATGTTACGAAAGCACAAACGTACGTTTGTTACTTAAGAAAAGTTTATCTCATTTGAGCCACAATATGACTCATTATATAAATGTTTTTAATAAGTGTCAAAAAAAAGGGTCAAATCAAGGCAATTACAAGCAGTCTAGATCCAAATTGGCAAAGCTGCCCGATGGTAACAATGTTATTGCAGACACCAATAGTCAGAACAAATGTGTGTGTTTGAATATCCCGAGATTACAATTTCAAAGTCCTCCCCCGTGAAAAGTTGAACAATGGAGAGGGTGGGAAGTTAAAAATGCGGGGCTCTTTCAAATAAACAAGAATGGCTTGAATAGGGCTGCTATTGAGCAGTTGGATTGGTTCTCAGACATTTGAGAGCAGCAACTGCTCTCTTCCTCTTTCTCATCTTTGACTCCTAAAGGAATGAATGTCAGCACTAACACTTTGATAGAGCTTCACGACTTAAACCTAACACATCTATATTTCATATCTTCACCTTTCATATCTTCTGTACTCCCCTTTTTCTCCTACTAAACAGATCATAGACAGGAAAGTAGATGGGGGGGAGGGGGAGTGTAACAGGTTTCCTTTCCTGTGCTATTGCTTAATGAGCCTGAAAATACAATTGACCTGTCCTGACTGTGAAGGTAGCCTGCGGGCTAGTGTAAATTAGCAGCGTAAGGAAGCCTAGAGGGCTGACTCTTGCTGAGTAGCCAGCAAAGAGAGATGCTGCAAGACGGGAAAATCCTGTTAAGGCAGTGCATACAAAGGAATCACGGTGCTTTTTTTTTTTTTTTTTACCCAGGGCCACTTGTTGAAGCAATGAACCTCAGATTTGTGGTAAACTCGCTGATGATGTGTTCGGTCTATTATGATGTCAGCTGTTTGTCACATTTCAAAGCTATAATTCCAGTTAGTTCTATGCAATGGGTCCATCTGAGACTCTACTATAATCATTCAGTTAAGTTTTCTTTTCTTCTGTATATTCCAAAGCAAGAAGTGACAGACTCTCACATTGCACATGTCCTCTTGTGAGCTCAGGGTGCTCTTTTGACCACGCCGCTAGGCATCTGCTGCCCATGGCCTGGCTATATGCATTCTAATGCTCATATCCTGCTGGGATGTTAACTTAAGGCCTTCAGTAATTGATGGCTTCCACACTTCAGCAAAGTCCCCTCTTTTTTCTTCTCTTTGACGATTGTTAGTATATCTATGTGGTTTGGGGGTCTTTCAGTCAACCATTGTTCTTTTATGAAGGAATTATAATAGACTAAAGGAGAGGAAGAAAAGAGAAAGAGATGGGGGGAGCAAGGAGGGGATTAAAAAGAGAGTCGCTGGTGATATTTAGTGAACTCCAAAGGGGGAGTTTTCATTCTCATTCTGCAAGTTTGGCACATGCCTTCTGTTACTAAGTGGCAGTGCATTGAAAGAGGGGCTTGCATTTCCCATTCTGCAGCCCCGGTAGGTGCCTAGACTTACAACCCTGGCAGCTGTTGAGCCTTCTATGCAGCTATAGACTCTTCTCCACAGGTGAGCTCCCCTACCAAACAGACAGTCTCCATTTCAATCAATAGGGCCTTTTTCAAGTCATGTATCAGTGGGGAGAGGCTGACTTTATGTTTACCCTTCACAGATGGCAATTGATGGGTCTCAAGATTGTAATTAAGGTCATTAATTGTATTATTGTATGTTATAGAATTCAGTACATTAATGATTTATATCTATATCCAAATTCCCAACTGGATGCAAGATATCAAAATATCATTTTTAGATCAGCATTTATTACATTTATTGCACAAACAAACTAAAGCATCATAGAGGCATGCAGTAATTTAAGATGAATCCTAAGGCTTTTTTGAACTGGATAACAAAAGCGAAGCACTAAAAATAGCAAACACGTTTGTAATTTCTTCCATATAAACATTACAAACATTGTGTGTTTGCGTGATATGAAAGCTAAAGTAGTCAGTGGTTTGGTTTGGATTTCTATATGGCTGTAGCTACTATAAATCCTGTGGGCTGGATTGTTAAACCATGAAAAATGATTATTTTGGTTGAGGCAGATTTCATCACCTTTTTCCTCCTAAATCCAGTGGCAGAATTTTCCGTTTTTTATTTTTTAATTTTATTTATTTTTAATCTGTGTTAAGAGCTGTTACATATTACCCTTGAGGTGTGGTGCCTCTTCCCTCAAAGGTCTCCACTGTTTCCCCCAAACTTGTGCCAAGCTGGGCTATCTTTTCATTTGGTTACTTAAGTGTAATTGCTGCTCTTTGAAGCCTCAGAGAGGCAAATCATTTGCTCTGGCCTCAGGGCAGTAATAGTCACCGAGCTAGCGACCCCCTCCCAGTACAAGAGCATCGAATAGACCAGAAGAGGCCAGCTCCCATACGGAGAAGAAATAATACAGCCAGGGCCGCTCAATTTCACCTCCCTTTTCATCCCATTCTCTGAAAAGTTTTTATTAACAACAGCTTTCTCTCTTATACCAAGGCGCCAGGAGAAAGGAGGCTGAGAGGTGAGGAGGTAAGGGGTGTTGATGGTGGCATGGGAGAATATCGGCAGCGGGGGAGGAGGGAGAAGCCGTGGCTGTCCCCCTGTGGACGTCTGCTAAATTCACACACACTCACATGCACATGCACGCACACACACATATTCATGCACACATACACATCATCAATAGTGACAGGTCAAGGAGGCATTGAGAAGCCCCCCCCCCCCTCCCGTTGGATCACACTGCTAAACAGGGACTCATGTTTCATGTGCCACAGGCCTCAGCACACACACAAATACACACAGGATTCCTGTTCTATGGCAACTTATCAGTGACTCTGAGTGTGTTTGCAAATACAATATGATCCTACATTTCAAGCAAATATATTTGTATGTCTGCTTAACTCATTTAATGTGGGAGAATGTATTTTGATTCAATGGCAAAATTACATTTTTCAAACTAAGACAGACTGTGGAACAAATACATAGCACACAAAGACCGCATTTAATGCTGAAAATTACTCCGTCACTTATTGTAATTGTCCCAATTCTGAGCACATTGACACTGTAATCTCATAATAGGCTAATGATGGCTCAAACTGTGTACAGGAGTACTATTTGAAGGATACAGCTCTGAAAAACAGGTGTTCAAATGTCAGGAATAATGCTTTCATTTGTAGACCATATTTTGGGGGAGTGTTTATGAATGAGAGCAACCAGACATACGACTGACACTATTTTCTTCATGTCATCTACAATAGGATGTATTTTCTCATAGTTGTTCTTTCTCTGCAGAGGTACAACTGTGATTTTTATTTTCTTAATTTGTTGTTTATCACTCTTTTTCAACATTTAAAAAAAATCATAAATAAACACTGTTTAAGGCAGGATTTGCCTTGCTTTGACTACGATAATGTTTTCAGTGTTAATTACAGTGCGCCCTTGTTACTCGCGTTCCAGGAACCACAATCAAATAAAGAATTCCGCGCTATAGCGACAAACTATTTATGTTATTATTTACGGTGATTTAAACGTTTATAAACCCTCCCCATACTGATATTAAACCACCTTCTATTATTACCTTTTCCCACACTCTAACTGTTTAAAGCACTTTTGTTTCTCACGGTGCGTTCCGAGACTCATGGAACGTTGTGCACTTCCGGATGCCGTCAGCCAACAGAATGCACGTACGGTATCACGTGGCTACCTCCTAAAAATCCACGATGAGGTGAAGTCACGTTTGTTGATGCGCAAATGTGCGAGGGATTACTGTATTGCCTTCTTAGTGCTAAGTGGGTTTCGCTTTTTTTTAAAAAAAAGAACAACTTCTAAATGGCATGAGTTATCTATAAGACACTGTGGAGCAGAATTAATGTGGACAGACATCCATAAAAAGCCAACCTGGTTATGAATGCTGGTTTTTACATGTATCATTTTAACTTTGAGGTTTTTAAGAGAAAAGCATTCCCTGCAGTCAAGCCAGATGGTAACAATTCTTAGACATATTACGAGCTGCTGTCTGCCAAATAGCATACCTCTGGGCTATGTTTTCAGTGAGCTATAAAAGCCAATAATGTAATTTTGATCTATTTTATCAGATATAACCCCAGCCCTGGCTACGTTTATATAAGGCAAAGTTTCAAACACAACAGAGATTCTCTCTATTTTGCTTTTCTCTCTGCGTGCAGGTTTCCCAATATCTGACCTGCTGTGTAGCTTCACTGGTTGGACTTCTGTGTTGGACTGAAATAAGAAAGCTGAAAGTGAGAGCTAGACTCCATGTTGTCAAACACAAGGCAAATGGGTAAGGTGTCTATAAAAGTGACTTGCGCAAGTCAATACAGAGAGAAGAAGGGGTTCTTTGTGAGAGCCCTTGAAAAGCTCAACCTTGACATCTTCTAATATGACAATGACACAGTAGCAAACTACACCAACATTGCAGCACACTCCTCAGTGATCTGGCAGCCATGACTCACCACTGACCTTGTGATAACTATCCAGCACTCCTCCAGACACATTTACGAAATCTTAAGGGACTGCCACACATTTTTGTATTGTATGTGAGATGGGCTAAAGCTGAACACATCTGAAATTCACCATCACTTTTCATAAAAGCAGAACAGAGCTTAGGGATTACAATCCATCTGCATCTTTTTATATAATGTCGACATAATGTAATTGTCCCAAAACACAACCACAATAAGGTGAGACAGTTGAGGACATTAGCTCAGGTTTTCCACTGTAAAGCCTGTTGTTTTCATCTCATCTGATCACATGCTGGACTGGAGGCCTGCTGTGCAGAATTACTTGCTCTAATGGCGTTACACACTTTTGTTGCAGGAAATCCGACCAGCCTGCTGTAACTGCTAAAATGGTGTTTAAAAAACCCAAATTGCATCATGATGTTGGGTATTGATGTTGAGGGAAAAAAACACAGTGCCCCAAATGAAGCCAACAAGATTATTGGCTATTTGTGAGACATGTAAACTTCTTTCAACAAGCTGTAGCCTCCTCCATTGGATTTTTACAGAAAAACAAGATTCAAAAATAACCTCTCCCATTCTAAAGATGCTTGTAAAGTCTAATTAAAGATCACAATATTAACTTTGTAATTCGCTGGTCTGTGGAGTCGTTAAGTGTCCCCCTGGCTTGGCGTAATGGGATACGAACTGCAGTTAATGAGCCAAACGGTTAGCTTTAGTTCTAGCTGGCTGAATGTTGGCTGTGGTATATTTGTGATTAAAAATGAGAAAGGAGTTGTCACTGTCTCAATTAGGCTCTACTGAAAACAAGAGAAGACAGTTTGTGTGTGCACTAGTTTTTAATCATATCCGCCCTTTAAAAAAGTATGGTCTCAATTTAACATCAGAGGGTGCAGTGCATCCTATTTTGAGGTTTTATCTCCTCACAGTTTCCCTATTGCTCGTGGTGCTCTTTAAATGCCATTGTCAAAAGCAAAGAATTTTTTCTGTGATAAACCGAAAACAGCAGGGTAAGTCTGATAGAGAAGTCTGCACAAAACTGTCTTTGTCTTTCATCTCCAATTACAAGATAGAAAATCCTAGCTTCCTCGACAACTGAAGTTAGTGTTAACTAAACATTTTCCCCTCTTCATCTCCTTTTCTGTCTGTGAATTTGTGGTTGTGTCCAATCCTTTAACAAGCTCCATCTTTGACCTGGGTTGTATGTTTCTAGAAATGTCATGTCTTGTAAGTCAAGGAAAGACTTTAATGTCCACATGATTTAACATTAAAGGGAGAAATTCCAAAAACAGGGCTCAGTGCCAGAGATGTAATAATATCCCTATACATGTGAAATTGTAAATGCTGAATCTGTCCTGCAGAATATGGGAAAAGACTCAGAAAAACACAATGCACTGAGCAGTAGAAGGTTCTTTTCATGCACAAAAACATACATAGAAATAATAATATCAATATTGACCTTAATCTTAGTTTCAATAAACTGCAATGACACCTTCTTAAATGTTACGGAATTTAGACTTTCTTTACATTACCACAAATAAACTTGTTTCTTTAACCATATAAATTAAAATGAAAAATATTTTTGGGGTACATGAATTATAATGTTAAATCTCTCCAATATTTAAAAAAATGTGTCTGAGATCAGGATAAACGCCTCAGGCTTTGGTATGTAGGGAATACAAGGAATGTTACTATGAAATTTGGATACAAGCAAAGGTAAAAGTACCATCAAGTCACAGACATAGACATAATCCAATGTGATTCATAACAAAAAATTCCAGTCTTACAATCTTGCAATAACGAACAACATACCCGTACTACCAGAAAGATAGCCACACATTTAAAATTTCCAGATCAATAAATGAAATCAATGAATGAATGAAATCACTTAAGACATCCGCTGCAGGGGAAATTATTTGTACAGTCTAGTATATATTGGTAGTTAGTCACATGCGTATATATGTGGGTACAGGCCCGTAACACAAAGGGCCTGTAGTCATGCAAGTGATGGGGAGGTAGAGCAACAGGCAGCTCCTTCATGGTTCTCCCAAATGAGCAGTTTATAAAAGGGATGGCACCTTGCTCAAGGGCGCCTCGGCAGTACTCGGGAGGTGACCAGGCACCTCCCTCTTTTTTCCTCCCGACTAGGGTCTTGAGCTGGTCACACTCCGGTCCCCACCCCAAGACTTAGTGGACTGAGTTATTGCCACCCCAATCATTAACAAAACAACAGCAATGCCTTACAGCTGTAAAGTAGACGACAACTTACAATCACATTCACTAAAACAGCTCCTGTGAGCTGAAACAATAGCATTGTTGTCTAGGTGCAGCTGTTTGGCATTGTGTAGTCAGTGATCATCTAAGTGCAAAAATGAAAATATGAAAAATAGAATAACTCTCAATGAGTGTGATCTCATTAAAATCCTTCCAGAAACCAATGGAATTCTGCTGGTCCTATTAGCGTAATAGTTTGGTTAAAATGTGCTCTTGTACAATGTGGGGATATTTTAATTTTCAAAAATACACAATAATGTCACACTTACATGGTATATAGGCATCAGATTTCTAATGACAATGTCTCCTGGGTTTTGTTCTATAATCACTGCTTAGTTCAAATGAACTACGCAGCACTTATTGAGAGCACTTTGCAACATTTTTATTCTTGTATACCTCTGTGTCAACAAGTTTAAAAAAAAATCCCTGTGGGCCTCCTGGTTGGAAGTCTTATAGGTTGAAAGTCACAAATAGTGAATCCAGTTAGTTACTACCAGAAATGGAAGCTCACAGGATTTCTAACATTCAGAGAGTGATTAAAGACATGAAAACTCTAAACTTAAGGTGACGACTGGAAATACAGACAAAAAGTTCCGTGATGACAAAGCTGTACTGCTGCTTTCTGTTTTGATGCACATATACTAAACACTAGGAGTGAAGACAGATGTACCACTTTGCTCTAAATCCAGACACCATAAACGGACAAAAAAAAGAAAAAAAAAACAAAAACATGCTGATGTACAGATGTACACAGATGTAGCAGTAGAGGTTTTTTTTCTTTGAATGACTTTTACTTTCATATGCAGAGTTGATGCAAAACATGTTTGATAAAAATAAGCTTTGTTAAACTTTTTGTTTAAGTAGTCTTACATATATTTAACTATGCAACCTTTTTGATGTTTATTTCCTCTTATATTTATAATCCATATTTTGGACTGAGGTAATCCAAACATTACACAAAGTAATTATTCTGTTACTTTCATGATACAGTAATAATAATAATGAAATCCTTTATTTTCCCCCCATAGGGGAAATCCGTTTTCATTAATTAATTAAATAGTTCATTCGTTCGTCTGTCTGTCTGTTTGTTTGTTCATCTTCAAACCACTTCATCTGTCCGTCATCGCGGGTCGCCGCTCCCTTGAAGGGTGCCCCAATGAGGAACTTATAAAGGGGAAAGTGCTTTACTCAAGGGAAATTCTGCAGTGGTTGGGAGGTGAACTGGCACCTCCACTGCCATTTCACACTCCAAAAGTTTTTGTTTTTGTTTTTTTGCCCGACATGGGTCTTGAACCAGCCACCCTCTGGTCCCCAGCCCAATACAGTGTGCCTTTGTTCTTTGCGGTTGATGTATTCCAGGAACCACGCAATTAAGGAATCCGTGATCGTGATCATTATTTATTTATTTAATTATTTACGGTAATTTAAATGTTTAACTACTGATATTAAACCACGTTCTATCTGTATTATTTTTTCCCACACTCTGACAGTTTATTTAAAGCACTGTTGTGTGTCACAAAAGTTCGAGACTGATGGAACTGTGTGCACTTCTGGATGCCGACAGCGAATAGAATGCGAGTACGGTATCACGTGACTACCAACTAAAAATCTGCGATGAGGTGGAGTCGCGAGCGTTGATGCGCGACTGCGCGAGGGAGCATTGTACTTCATGGACTGAACGACTGTCGTTCCATGGAACAGAAAGTACATGGGAGTGGCAGTAGCTCAGTCCACTTAGTCTCTGACTGGGGACCAGAGGGGGACCGCCTCGGGCCGAAAAGTAATGTTGAGGCACCAGCTCACCTCCTGAGCAGGAAGAGACCATGTGAGACCACAAGATTACATATTTTAAGTAAAGATTTTGTTGACTCAAATTTACCAGAGATGAGAGACAAACACTTGATTTTGATTTGACAGCCCTGTAGCATTGTAGAGAGACGGAACTTGATTTTGACTTTTGCAGAAAAAAAGTATGTCCCACAAAAAGCTATTTCCATGCACCACGAATATTGTTCCTATTACAAATACAGTTGTTATGTCCTTAAATCTGTTTGTTTTGTCATGTTGCTGTGGGGTTGTTTCTTTTTCAGACAACGCTGCTTCAATTAAGTGTGATGGAACACATGTGTCCCTTATCGGGAGCCAACATCTCTTCTGTTGGCCTTTGAAACAACATCGGCTTCGCAGGATAATTGGACTTTAAAGAGGGATTCTCCCAGGGTACTGCTCCTTGTGCCCGTCAGCGTGCATCAGCTGATGCCCATTGTGTCTATACTCTGTAAGAGATCATAAGTGGTCATGCATGTAGTAATAGCCGCAAGGATGATAGTGATCCCAGAAACCCATCCTGCTCTATTTGAGGCCCCTGGCATATACACAGACACTCAGTTCAAACTGCTTTCAAGTGTGTGACCAAATCTGATCGAATTAGATGGTTCATCTTTGAAGTTTTACTGCAAAATGGATGATTGTGATGATGATGTTTGTATTTGGATCCCAGGTTCTGTCTCCACTCACAGGCTACCATTAGAATAGTGATCAACACAGAACCAGAGATTAGACTTCATTTTAATGCAACATCACTCACAAAAACACACATCCGGTCATGACAGCTACCTCTCTGATTGCCTTCAAGAAAGAATCTGGTTATCTCCACAATGGATCACTCTTCTGCTTTGTTTCCATCACATTCCAAAAACAATTTGCAGCCCGTATGAGAACAAAAGGTTTCACAATAAAAGCTTTTGACAGCAAAAGGTGACTCAGAAGCACAGGGATAAATGTATGAGTATAGATGCAGAACATTTGGTCTCAGAGGGTCGAATGATCAGCATGGAAAATTGTTTCCCTACAATCATCTACTGTCATCTCTTGCCTATACTTTCATCCCCGTTCCTCCTTTGAAGAGATAGTTATTTTAACTGTTTTTGACTTTGTTTATTTGGAATATGTTGTGTTTATCTTTATGCATAGTATTTCCAGAGACTTTCAATCACTGCATTGTACCCCATGAAACATCCGCCAGCTGCTCACAGGGACACATGCCTCGGGCTTTAGTAATTTCAGCTAACTATGAAAATCTCCTAAAGTGCTCTCATAATTGCACTAGCCTTAGAATAAGTTTTTACACAAGCAGAGGTGGTGACCAGCTGCCCAGGGCTCAGAATAACTGTGAAAGTCATCAACAAGAAGAACATGTTTCATTACTTCAGCAAAGAGCTTAAATTGGCTGGCTGCAGGAATTTCTGCAGTGTCAAACTAATTGACCGACAGCTCCCATGTGCTTTATCAACACAGGGAAATGCCACTGGGCCGATAACCCACCAGTCTAGTAAACCATATATAACAAATGGCCAATTTGAAACATGTGTTATTAGCTTTTTTAATGATAAGTCCCCTTTTCTACTCGACTGAGATGTTTTGGTGTTTAACAAGGACTGAAAATCAGAATAAAGCCAATGTAGGTGTGACTGTATTTTTGCTTTCTTATTTGAAGATGGATACCACAACCCACTGAAGACTATGAACTAGGTATTTTACATGATGCATGACACATATTAATGTGATCAAGTAATACTGGATTTGATCTTTTCTTGAATTTGCAGTCTTCTCTTCCAAATTCCATGCTCTTCCAACATGACTCACAGCTTCCAATACAGAAGAGAGAGGAATTCTCAATAAATCTGAAGTATTGACATTTTTTAAAACATTTTTCTTACTGTTTTGCTTTTATGCTCAGTTTTAATTTGCATGCATCCAATGGAGCTTATCATGATTTATTCCTTATCATCTACATCACTGAAGTTTTTATGTTCTCCCCATGTTTGCGTGGGTTCTCTCCTGGTTCTCCAGTTTCCTCCCATCTACAAAAAGCTGCACTTCAGGTGCTTTGGTTGGTTCCAAATTGTCCACAGGTTTGAGTGCGTGCGTGAGTAGTTGCTTGTCTTTCCTGTGGCTCTGTGATGTGCTGGAAAGATGTCCGGAGCGTCTCCCTGCCTAATGCTTATAGAGGGGGCTTGGGAGTATGTCCATCCAGTCTACATGTGTTTTGTGGACATGGAAAAGGCATACAATCAGGTTCCCTGGGATATACTGTGGGAGGTACTGCAGAAGTATGGGGGGAGGGGGTCACTCCTCAGGGTCATCCAATTCCTGACCTAAAGTGAGAGTTGTGTTCGAGTTCTTGGCGGTAGGTCAGACCTGTTCCAACTGGGTGTTGGCCTTCGCCAGGGCTGCACTTTATCACCAGTTCTGTTTGTGATTTTCATGGACAGGATATTGAGGCGTAGTCATGGTGAGGAGGGTTTACAGTTTGGTGAGCTAAGGATTGCATGACTGGTTTTTGCAGATGATGTGGCACTGTTTGCATTATCGGCCTGAGATCTGCAGGACTCATTTGTTTCGGTGGGGATGAAGATCAGTACCTCCAAATCTGAGGCCATGGTCCTCAGCAGGAAGCTGGTGGATTGCTTTATCCGAGTGGGGAATAAGGTCCTTCTCCAAGTGAAGGAGTTTAAGTATCTCGGGGTTTTGTCCCCGAGTGAGGGAACAATAGGGCATGAGATTAGACGGAGAATTGGGGCAGCAAGAGCGGTATTCCAGTTGCTTTATCAAACTGTTGCACTAAAGAGGGAGCTAAGTCAAGAGGCAAAGCTCTCCATCTACCATTCAATCTTTCTTTCTACCCTCACCTATGGTCATGAGCAATGGGTCATGTCCAACAGAACAAGATAGCAGATACAGGTTGCCAAAAGGGATTTTCTCAAGCAGGTAGCTAGTGTCTCGCTGAGAGATAGGGTGAGAAACATTGCTATTCTCGAGAAGCCCAAAGTAGAGCTGCTGCTCCTTTTTATGGAAAGGAGTCAGTTGAGGTGGTTTGGGCATCTGGTGATACCACTGGAATGCCCACTAGAGAGGTGTTCCTGGCATGTCCAGCTGGGAGGAGACCTCAGGGCAGACCCAGGACCAGGTGGAGGGATTATATCTCAACACTGGCTTGGGGACACCTGGGGATCCCCCAGTCAGAGCTGGTTGATGACGCCGGGGAAAAAGAAGTTTGGGGTTCCCTGTTGAAGCTGCTGCCCCCAAGACACGACTCCAGATAAGCGGATGAAAATGGATGGAGTAGCGTTTTTACGGAAACTGAATAAAATATGTTTAATTACATCAAAATATGTACTCTATCTTTCTAGATATTTTTTGGAAAAGATTGTCTCAATATTTACAGCAAAACTCTATTTTAGTTAAAAGTGAGTGGGCCCCTTGTTGAGTTCAGGTCAGGACCTCTAATAGGTTTTATGCAAAGGACAACTTTTACAAGGCCATATTGTCCCTGTTTGACTTTACTTACTTTTGGTAAGTCATCTATCCTGTTCTTATTTGAGTGAAACAATATCGTAACTGTTTGTATTGTGGTTTTTAATCTATACAGCAATATGGTGTTGTGAGAAGCAATGCCACCCCAAAAAAAAGGTCCTGGGTTCAAATCCACCAGATGGCTGGGGTCTGAGATGTTGTCTGTGTGGGTTCCCTCTAAGAATTCTGGCATCCTCCAACAATTCAAAATACTAATTTGAAGTGTTGACTCTCAGTTGCCTCTCGATGTGAATGATTAGTTTGTCTTTATATATGGGTTGGCTCTGAAATGAACTGACCATTTGTTCAGTGTGTACCCCACGTGTTGCTCAGTGTAAGCAAGTATATGCTCCAGCCTTCCTGCAACACTTTGCTCGATAGAAAATTGATGGAGTTTGAGTTGTATTAGAATTTAGAACTCAAAATGTGAAGCTAAATACACTGGAAAGATAAATTATTTGAACAAAACAAAATGAGATGAGTGATTACTGTATTACTTCAAATTGTTTGGAAATATAAGTTGTTGTATTTATTTTTACAGTGTGTAACATTTGGTGACAGCAGGGTGACGAAAAACAATCTCTAAGAATTGAATGGATTGAAACAGTCTATGTTATAAATGCACACACACACTTCTGCTACTGACCAGCTAAGGCTGAGGTAATCAATCGCTTGTCAGTCTTTTGAGCTGTCTCTCTTTCAATCATTTTTTACTCTTTTTTTGCGTGTCCATGGTTCTTTGCTGTAAGTCATAGGCTTCCTCCAGAAATAGGCACAAAATAAATAGTTTCCCATTAAAAATGACTTCCCACAAGGTGTTTTCAGAAAAGGTATGTTTTTACTGAAGATGTAGTTCTTGCAACTGTTAAGTGACTTCTTCGTTTGAGAATTTTTATAGCAACAAAAGAAATTATTTATGAGCAAAACACTGAGAAAAAGTTCCCAGGCATCATAGTGAATGAAGAGTTCACCTATTCAAGTGACATTGCGCCTTAATTTTTTTTTAACAGCTTTGGTAAAAATAAAGGCATAAGTAAAGCAACCCACATAACAAAGTTCTGTCTGATGCTACGTATTATTAGAAGAATAAGTGTATTGCTGATTTTGTTGTATTCAGTGAATTTATGAAATTGATTAAATATATTGCCATAAATTTGACCATTTTTGTATTTTTGCATTTTTCCTCTAAAAAATAAGGAACATAGCAAAAACTGAACAACTCTTTACTGATATGAACTATACTATGGACCAGACTACATTAGCTTCAGCCTGGTCCACTGGCCAATGGTAAGTGTCAGTGACAATATGTTGGCCCAGCTAATGCTGTTGACATGATGTGATGAAAAGTAACATCTGAAAGGTCTGGTGAATTCCCACGGTCCTGGTTTTCAGTCCTGGAGACCAACTTTCCCAATTGACTCCAAAAATTATGCCATAAAATCTCAGAGTGAATGTGACAGGTCCTAAACAAAACCAGCTGCCAATTAACTTAATGACTGAATCTATCACATCCAATTAGTGAAAGCCTATGGGCTGTCACTCCGGCCCATGTTGTGCTCATTTAACTAAAACACAGACAGAGAATGATCAATTTAGGAGGCATGTCTCTGTCTTTGTGATCCTTATCTGACAAGCCCTGCATCGTATTTGAAACAGTCAGCCCTGACAGGTCCCACGGATAAACTGCTGCATGAAAGGGGTTGCCTCAACCTCTGGAATTCATTGTCAGTTTTCTGACTTGCACAATTGACAAATGGTTTCAAACAGCGATCAGGAAGCTTGAGAGAGGTATTCCCTGATGTTGGTCTGTTGAGAGAACAAGAACAATGTTGAAAGAAAGAGAAAGAAAAATGGGGAAAACAGAAGCGCCAACAGAGATGTAAGATAGATTAATGAACCAAATCAAAACAAGGACTGAGCACCACTTTCCCTCAATTGCTTCCTTACTTTGGTAAAGGTCCTACTGTAATCCCCAAGTGAAGTGGCTATCTGGTAGGAGTTTGCTCCATGGTCAGTGTCTTTGACCCCAGATGATAAGACTTAGCCCAGCCATAAAGCATAGGCCTCTTTAACTGATCCATTAGCGTGTGATTCCCAAGAGTGAACCCACTGGTGTCTACTGAAACTTACCAGGACGCCTTGAAGGAAAACAGCAAGGCAGACATGCACTGAGATCAAAGACAATTCCTCCTTCCCCTCTCCTCCCCTTTCTTTCTCCTTTCCTCTCCTTCATCTAGCTCTTTGTCTCTATCTCTCTTTCTCTCTCATCGGGTACACCCACATTCTACAATTGCAAGTGTGTTTTCTTTTGACTTGCATACAATAAGCATTCAAAAAAAATTTCTCAGAAGAAAATTAAGCTTTTTCGTAAATTCTTTCCAGGGTAGATCAATGTCTTAATGTGTCTGTTAGAGAATTAAGAGTACAGAGTCAACAGAAAACCATGAAGTGAGATAGTCATGTGAGCAATGGCAGCAGAAATCCCTGACTGACATCAAAACTACCATTTCGGTTCACAGTCAGTGCCTTGAACTCCAAAGATACTTGAGCACCTGATAGAGGATCAAAGTTCAGATGTTGCATTTTACTGCAGATGAGAATGGAAACAATGCTGGACATTTTCTGCAATGTGGTCGAGGGTTGAGGGGCACTTAAAGGTCAAAATGCTGTAGTCACATGATGCAGGTGTTATTAGATCTCGCTCCAAAGCGGATTTGATTAATGTTTTACCAGTAAAATGGACTTTTTGTCCATTCTTTCTTCACAAGGAAAACAGCTGGCATGCTGCAGCCATGCCAGAGGTTTTTTGTGATTAGATAAACATCTGTGAGCTCATCTAATCACGAACATCAGTATTCTCACACTGAAAATGGAAGCATTGTTACGTTTGCCACGTATAATATTAATCTTGATAATCTCTTACATAAATTGTTCATCTACTGGCTGCATATAAATATGGATGAAATTGAACTAACCAAAAGTAAAGCCAAAATACAGTATCTTGATTGGTCCATAGTAGTAACCTGCAACTTTATTCTTTGTGCATTGTTATACACTGCTCAGCTTTTTGTCAAACTGATAACTGATAGCTGATAATGGATATGACGTAGGACTAATCATCCAAGATATTTCTTTCCAACTACATCCACCCATCCATCCATCCATCCATCTTCCACCGCTTATCCGTAGTTGGGTCGGGGGGCAGCAACAGGGAGCCCCAAACTTCCCTTTCCCCGGCCACATCCACCAGCTCTGACTGGGGGATCCCGAGGCGTTCCCAGGCCAGTGTTGAGATATAATCCCTCCACCTGGTCCTGGGTCTGCCCCGAGGTCTCCTCCCCGCTGGACGTGCCAGAAACACCTCCCGGAGGCATCCGCACCAGATGCCCAAACCACCTCAACTGACTCCTTTCCACGTGAAGGAGCAGCGACTCTACTCTGAGCCCCTCGCGAACAGCAGTGTTTCTCACCTTATCTCTAAGGGAGACACCAGCTATCCATCTGAGAAAGCCCATTTCAGCCGCTTGTATCCGCGATCTCGTTCTTTCGGTCATGACTAATCACTCATGACCACAGGTGAGGGTAGGAAAGAAGATTGAACGGTAGATGGAGAGCTTTGCCTCTCGGCTTAGCTCCCTCTTTGTGACAACAGTGCGGTAAAGCGACTGCAATACCGCTCCTGCTGCCCCAATTCTCCGTCCAATCTCACGCTCCATTGTTCCCTTACTCGTGAACAGGACCCCAAGATACTTAAACTCCTTCACTTGTGGAAGGACCTCATTCTCCACTCGGAGAAGGCAGTCCACCGGTTTCCTGCTGAGGACCATGGCCTCTGATTTGGAGGTGCTAATCCTCATCCCCGCCGCTTCACACTCGGCTGCAAACCGGACCAGTGAGCGCTGCATGTCACAGGCCGATGACGCAAACAGGACCACATCATCTGTAAAAAGCAGCGATGCAATCCTCAGGCCACCAAACTGTAAAGCCTCCTCACCACGACTACGCCTCAATATCCTGTCCATGAAAATCACAAACAGAATTGGTGATAAAGTGCAGCCCTGGGGAAGGCCAACAGCTACTCGGAGCAAGTTCGACTTACTGCCGAGAACCCAAACACAGCTCTCACTTTGGGCATACAGGGATTGGATGGCCCTGAGGAGAGGCCCCCTCACCCCCTACTCCCGCAGTACCTCCCACAGTATATCCCTGGGAACTCGATCATACGCCTTCTCCAAGTCTACAAAACACATGTAGACTGGATGGGCATACTCCCAAGCCCCCTCTAGGATCCCTGTGAGAGTAAAAAGCTGGTCCGTTGTTCCACGACCAGAACGGAACCCACAAATTTTTCCTTCTCAATCTGAGGCACGACAATTGGCCGGACCCTCCTTTCCAGCACCTTGGAGTAAACTTTCCCAGGGAGGCTGAGGAGTGTGATGCCCCTGTAGTTGGCACACACCCTCTGGTCCCCCTTTTTAAAAAGAGGAACCACCACCCCAGTCTGCCACTCTTTTGGCACTGTCCCAGACATCCACGCAATGTTAAAGAGGCGTGTCATCCACGACAGCCCTACGAGAGCCTTCAGCATTTCCGGGCAAATCTCATCAACACCCGGGGCTTTGCCACCGTGAAGTTGTTTAACTACCTCGGTGACTTCGCCCCGAGAGATTGACTCTGATCCCCCATCATCCTCCAGCTCTGCCTCTGCAACAGAGGATGGGTCAGTTGGGGTAGTTGGATTCACGAGTTCCTCAAAGTGTTCCTTCCACCGACCGACAACCTCCTCAGTCAAAGTCAACAGTGTCCCATCTTTGCTGTATACAGCTTGGATGGTCCCCCGTTTCCCCCTCCTGAGGTGTCGGACAGTCCTCCAGAACAACTTTGGTGCCGTCCCATAGTCCTTCTCCATGGTCTCTCCGAACTCCTCCCACACCCTCTGTTTTGCCTCCATCACAGCCGAGTCTGCAGTCCTTTTGGCCTGTCGGTACCCTGCAACTGCTCCTGGAGTCCCCAGGGACAACATCCCCTTGAGGGCCTCCTTCTTCAGTCGGACGGCTTCCCTGACTACCGGGCTCCACCATGGTGTTCGAGGGTTACCGCCCCTTGAGGCACCCAAGACCTTGAGACCACAGCTCTCAGCTGCAGCTTCAGCAATGGAAGCTTTGAACATCGACCATTCAGGTTCAATGCCCCCAGGCTCCACAGGGATGCACGAGAAGCTCCTTTGGAGGTGTGAATTGAAGGCCTCACGGACTGAGTCCTCCTCCAGACGTTCCCAGTTCACCCGCACTACTCATTTGGGCTTACTAGGTCTATCCAAAGGTTTCCTCTGCCAACGGACCCAACTCACCACCAGGTGGTGATCAGTTGACAGCTCTGCCCCTCTCTACACCCGAGTGTCCAAAACACACAGTCGAAGGTCAGATGAAACGATCTCAAGATCAATCATTGACCTCCAACCCAGGGTGCTCTGGTACCAGGTACACTTGTGAGTATCCTTGTGTTTGAATATGGTGTTAGTTATAAACAATCTGTGACTAGCACAGAAGTCCAACAACATAACACCGCTCGGGTTTAGATCAGGGAGGCCATTCCTCCCAATCACGCCCCTCCAAGTGTCTCCATCATTGCCGATGTGTGCATTGAAGTCCCCCGGGAGAACAATGGAGTCCCCTGCAGGGATCCCATCAAGGACCCCATTTAGGGACTCCAAGAAGGCCGAATACTCTGAACTGATATTTGGTGCATATGCACACATAACAGTCAGAGTTTTCCCTCCCACAGCCTTAAGGCGTAGGGAAGAGACCCTCTCATCCACCAGGGTAAACTCCAACACAGCGGTGCTCAGCCAGGGGCTTGTGAGTATCCCAACACCCGCCCTGCGCCTCACACCTGACGCAACTCCGGAGTAAAACAAGGTCCAACCCCTATCCAGGAGTTTGGATCCAGAACCGAGGCTATGCATGCAGGTAAGCCCGTAAGGCAAACTCGTAACGCTCCACCTCCAACACAAGCTTCGGCTCCTTCCCCGCCAGTGAGGTGACGTCCCCAAAGCCAACTTCTGCCGCCCGGGTCTGGTCTGTCGTGACCCCCTGTCGTCAATGCCACCCATATGGCAGCGCACCCGACCCCATTGGTCTGCCCTGCGGGTGGTGGGTCCAAAGGGGTGGGAAGAATCCACGTTGCCTTTTCGGGCTGAGCCCGGCTGGGCCCCGTGGCAGACCCAGCCACCAGTCACTCGCTGACGGGCCCTCCGTCCAGGCCTGGCTCCAGACGTGGGCCCTGGGCTTCCTCCGGGCAGGGTCACATTTTTCCCTTTCCGATTTGTCATGGGATCTTCTGAACCGTTCTTTGTCTGGCCCTTCACCTGAGACCTGTTTGCCTTGGGTGACCCTACCAGGAGTACTAGACTCCTGACAAAATTGTTCCAGGATCCTCTCCACAAACCTCTCCACCACGATGAGGTGATGGTTACTTGGAGAGGAACAGTCCGTAGCAATAAGCTGTCCACCCCATACTAGTGAAGAACCCCCTAAGGATCTCAGGGACGGTAAAGGCATGGCATGTAAGCCTTCTCCAGGTCCACAAAGCACATCTGAACTGGTTGGGCAAACTCTCACTCCAGTAACCTCGAAAGAGTATAGAGCCCATCCAGTATTCTATGACCAGGTTGTAAACCGCATTGTTCCTCCTTGGATTTGAGGTTAGTGTCTTGGAACCAAGTGTATTTTGGACACTTTTATGTTTGAACATTGTTTTACTTATGGACAAACTGTGACTAGCACAGGCGTCCAACAACTGAACACCATTTGCCTTCAAATTGGGCAGCTCTTCCTTCCAATCACGCCCTTTACGATTTTTCATCAGGTGTTTGCCCAGACACATGAAACATTAGAGGGAACATTGCTCACACAGTAACCTGTTCATAATAAAAAAATCTGCAAATAACATATTGGGCTGTTACAACACGATGTGATCACACATTGCAAGTATGGACAGACCCAAAATTTAAATACAATAGGTGAGGCTCAGAAGAGGGACCAGATTGTCCTGATCTCTGATCTATAGCTTGCTGTTTGCAGAATTCAAGTAAATGTAGGAGGTTTGTCTAGTTTTATTGTCTTGATAACTGACTGTAGTATATCAGCTTTGCAAAAAATTCCTGTCCTGACTCCCACTCTGTTGATTCATCTTCCATCATTTCATATCCCACTTTTCTTTAACTCTTTTTCTCTACCTCAGTAACTTCTCAGCAGCCTTCCTTCCTTCTCTTCCTCCCTTTTGCCTGTTCTCTTATCATTCTCTTTTATACTAGTTCTCTTTCTCCATCAAAAGCTTTTCTTCACCTTCTTTCTCTTTCCTCCCAATATCCTACTGGGCTCTGTCTCCCCATAATCTTTATCTCCCTGTTTTTTACTACCAGCATCCCCAAGTCTTCCTGTTTTCAATTTAGCACCACTAAAAACCAGTTCAGATTGTAATGCTATCAATTAGTCAGCAACTCCAGTGAGTTTATTCAATGGGGCCAGGAGCGAGCTTTGGTGATTTACTGGCTGAGAGGGAGATGCAAGAGAGAGATGTGCAGACATGGACTGACAGAAGTTTTTAAGTCTGTGGGAATGGAGTCTGTTTTGTGAACCTTGGGGACTTGGTCTTGTGGTTTAAGTCCCTGTAGCAATGTAGTGAACCCTCAAAAAGATGAAAAGGTTTGGTTGGATGGAGTAGAAATGCCAAAAAAAAAAAAAAACATTGAGAATTTCTAAAAGACTAAAATGCCTTTTTTCACATGTATTGGATTTCAACCACAACCTGTTTAATGCCAGAAGTGCATTCTTGTGACATGCTATGAAAATAATATAACATTAACACAAGATGTAAATACTGTACTACTTATTGATCTTAAATTCTGATTTCGAAGGTGAAGACTAGTTTAAAATCCCCATTAAATTTGAAATTTAGAGAATGATTCACTTTTGGATGTTTGTGTGTTTGGTGGTGTTGTGGTGTTTTTTAATTTATTTTTTTTGCTCTGATTAGTAAATGATGTGATGTTATGTGGCAATAAACCAAAATGATATTTAAAGAAGTCTGTCATGTACTGTATATATTAACTGCAACAATCTGCTATAAAAAGCATTTTAAACACAGGATCAGATACTTCTTTAATTATTAAAAATCTGCTAAATGTTCTAACATTGAAGAGGCAAGTTTAAAAAACATGCTAACCTGTTTTCTATAGCACAGGCTTAACTCAGGTGGCGCAGTGGGTAGCAAGGTGGTGCCCGGTTTGTGTCACGCTCTGTGCAGAGTTTGCATGTTCTTCCTGTGTCTCCAGGTTGTCTGGCTTCCTTCCACCTCCAAAAACATGCGCCTCAAGTTAATGGGTGGGCTTCAAATTGCTTGTATGTGTGAGTTGGTGCATGCTTGTTTGTTTGTATCTATGTGCCTCCACGGTGCACTGGCGTTGCGTGTTCCCTGCTTAACACCCCCAGTCAGCTGGGATAGGCTCCAGGACCCCACGATAGCAGATGAAGCGGGTATCGAAAATGAATGAATAAATAAGGCTCAACTCAACTTTATACTACTTTTTATGTGTTGCTATTCATTACCTGGTGTCTGGTCCTACTTCATTGCTGTCTGAAGTGTACCAAGCATCTGCATAAAGATCACATGAAAAACATTACAAATCCTGATTGGTCAGTGACCGGCACACTGAGCATCCGGCACAAGCACAAATAAATGGCTGTCACACTCAAATAACCAACTTATTTTAGTGAGCATGATTTTTGTTAAGGCCAATACATGGTCAATACAATACTGAGGACGTATCTGTGTTAAACAGCTGATGAAAGGATCATTAGAGATGTGTGTCGCACTGACGGCTATGCTACAGACCTTTTGCCCCTGGAGGCACTGTCTAATTAAAAAAAAGACCTGCTGAGGAGCACTCAATCCAAAGTCAAGTACACTCAGGTAGAGATGGAACTACGTAGTGGAAATTTCTGACCCAAATTATTTTTTCTCCTTGCACAGGTGAGAAAATGTTTTGGCCATGAGTTTTCTTATGTCCTTTCTGAATTTTACCATTCAATCTGTCTCTACGACTATCTGCTCTATCCACATCAGCACGAATGGAGACACATTATTTTCTACAGATAAGATTATCCTGCAAAAAATAAGCACGGTAGAAAAAATTTCAGATGGACACCAGAATATTTTCATGTCTTCAGTAAATATTCCATTTTAATATGAAGATTCTGAGGAGGGTTCAACTAAAATAAGTGATCAAAAAGCTGCTGTGTGTCTCTCAGTACAATCCAGACATCCTGTTGTATATTTCTGTCAGAACTTCTTCAGAAATTTCCAGTTTATTGGACTTTGGGTCGATAGCTAGGACAGATCTGTTAAAAAGATGGAGCATTTTTCAGGTCAGACTTAGAGCTGGAGCACAGGGGCCATGTATCATAAGTTAGATATGAGTGGCTCCTCTGTTGTGCATTCAGGGCTCCATAGAAACATCAATTTGAGCTAAACATCTATTAAAATTTACAAGCCTGTGTCGTAGTTTAAGTGCGACCTGTCGCGCTTAACATACTTGGGCAGAAATACTTTATAATCTTTGACTCAGAACACAGTATTATCACCATGATAAGGGATACAGTCTTGTCATGGAGTGTGCATCCTCGACTTCAAAAATGCTACATATATGCAGTATTTGGGAAACAAATACTGCATATATGTAGCGTGTGTGTGTGTGTGTGTGTGTGTGTGTGCGTCTGTGCGTGTATGCATGCGTGCATGCGTGTGTGTAACAGAGCAGGGGATCAGTCTGGGAGAACCAGAGAGGGGTTTGTTGGCTTGTCAGTACACAGTCATTGGCCTGTCGCCTGTCACCAAGCCCCTGCCGTGTCTCTCAGTGTCTTCCTCTTAATTACCCATCATTCCTCTTGAGGCAAGGCCCCTCACAAATTACAGTGCATTGTCCCCCGCCGATCGGCCTGTCATCAAGCGGCTCCATGTTTCAGAGCAGGGTTCACTGTAGATGGAGAATAGAGCTGGGGGGGACTCATGCACACTCACATGCACACGCATTCACTCACACAAAACAGTTAATGTGTAACTGCAGACACAAATTAATTTGAATTGACATGCATGCAATGAAAACATTTCTATGTCCAAATTACACACGCACAAACACACACACACACACACGCACGCACGCACACACACACACACACACACACACACACACGCACACACAGTGGGGCCAGGTCCATTAGCTCTGGTGCCAACTGAGTCTGTGACCCAGACAGGTTTCTGCCATGTCAGTAAAACCAATTGACAGTATTATGGTAGTAATACCCCAACACACAGGGCTGAGCAGAGTGTTGCTGTAGAAACATAGACATCTTCTCTGTCAAACCGCTCACTAATGAGCAGAGAGGAAATTAACCCTTGTTTGTGCAGCCACTTGGTTCAGTTGGTTCAGACAGCAGCAGCAGTCTTCATGAGATGAAACATATCTTACACACAGATCAATTCTCAGGAATGTAAGTGGATTTGGAGCTATAGATTTGGGATAAATTATGGAAACAGTTATATCTTTAAAGCTGGTGATGTAATATATTTTTCTCATTGCCTACCTGTCCGCAGCCATTCTCTACATAGAGACCCTTCTCTATGCAGCCTTTGTTTGTTTTGTTTTTTTCACTCTGAATAAATTCTAGTGTGTGATTTTAGATAGCATGCCAGCATTCTCTAAGCTGTTTAATGTTTTACATATGTGTTGAATGTCATTTTGGAAACAACAAAAATAAACTCTTCCTTATTTCTGCTTTGAGTTGGTTACTATCTACTACAAGCATCATACATGCTGTGGGCTGCATGCATAAAACTGCTGTGCCCCTGTCACGTATTTAAGGATTCTTTACTAATGAAGCATACAGGCTATTGGAAGTTTTCTGTATTTAGAGGTAAATCAAAATCAAAATTATATTCCAGTTCAACTAATCCATAAAATTATAGATTTAATGTATCTTCAAAATTCTTTTGTCATATAGCCTGTAGAAAAACCCCGAATATATAAATATTGTTCCTCTTCAATAACTAACGGATAGAAAATTATTTTATTATTGATTTTTAGTGGCCAATCAGCCATATCATCAAACTATCACTAGAGGATTGCTTCCATTTGAAAAGAACTCGGTTGTCTTAGCAGGGATTTATATTTGGATACATATTTATGAAAAGATATACGTATGTCTGATTACAAGGTAAAGTAAAACATCTGTTTCGACCACTTTCCATCCTGTGTGCCCTTTAACTCACAAAAGCTTGTTGAACAGACAAATAGACTATCTTTGTTGAAAACGTCAAAATTAAGATATATTTTGGAACTTTACTCTGCAGTATTGGTTATATGAAAAAAAGTGTATGAAGAGTTTATCAGCCTGCAACCCCCTCAACCCCCGGTCTCTCACACACACACACACACACACACACACACACACACACACACACACACACACACACACACACACACACACACACACGCACACACACACACACACACACAAACACTCACACTGACTGGAACAGATGAAAGCTTGGGTAATTGTATGAGTTGCTCCCTTTGTATGAGGGGATGTGACTCGGCTATAAAAATAAAAATGGAAGGTTCTCATTGAATGCAATGACTTCCTTCCTCCCTCTTGCTGCTTGTATCGCCTAAGCTGGGAAAAAGGAAAAAGAAAATCTCCATTTGGCACTGATTAGGAAAGACGCAAATTTGAAGGAGGGGGTTTGGAGACCACAGGGGCTACACACATGTATCTGAAGCCACGACGCTCCAGGCCCCCTTTAATTTAGTTGTCTAAGAATGTGCTGCTTCATGCCATTAAGTCTCAGCCTCTCAGTAAATAAATGCTGCAAGGCAGTGTACATTCAACCCATCCAATATTTCTCAGCGTAATTAGAGTGAAGGTGAATACCTTCATATTTCGCATCAAGCAGCTCTTTTCTCATCAGGTAGGGCTTTGTTAGCTTTCAAAAAGAGTCCCAGTCTTTTCCAGTTGTATAATGGTATGCTGCATGAGATGAGGGGATCAAGAAGTTAAGGTGATGGACTGCTAATCCATTGTGCTCTGCACGTGTGGGTTCAAATCCCATTCTTTTTGACAAGAACTTTAATCTCCTGGGGCGGCAGTAGCTCAGTCCACTAAGTCTTGGACTGGTGGCCAGAGGGGACTGGAGGGTGGGCGGCTCAAGAACCATGTCGGGCAAAACATTTCAGAGTGTGAACTGGCTACTGAGTTCAGCTAGTGAGCAGGTACCCTTGAGCAAGACACTATCCCTAACCAATTACCCATGTTTGCACACCACGAAGGAGCTGCCCACAGCTTTACCTCTCACTATATATTGCATGCCAACAGGACCCTTTTAGTGAGTTAGTGTGTGTGTGTGTGTGTGTGTGTGTGTGTGTGTGTGTGTGTGTGTGTGTGTGTGTGTGTGTGTGTGTGTGTGTGTCAGGGCCTGTATATATGCGTGTGAAACATAGAGACTATGAGTGGAAAAACTCATTTCTCCAAGGGGATTATGTATCATAAGTTCTTCTTCTGCTATATTTTTCTGTGAAACCCCGTTTATGTATTGTAGACTAAAAATAAAATCTTCACTTCACCTTCCATCTGTCTGGAGGTGATAAAACAATGGTTGAATTTCATTATTAACTCCATCCTCTCAGATGGATTCAAGATAGCAACACATCCATATATATACATATATATAAACAGAGTCAAAACATTGTCATTAGTCATAGACCAAATCATTTTAGGACACCCTGCAATTAAATTTTAGGCTAATAGGTAAATGATACAAAAGGGGTTTAATGCTTAAAGATGGTTTGGTCCGCAATGCCTGATGAATATATTTTTGCCACTGTGAGAAACATGGTGTTGATTTCCCTGTATTCATATAGATTATATTTCTATCCCACTGGGGGAATTATGGCCCTAATAACTGTCATCCAAAGCCATTGTAGAATCAGTAAAATGTTAACTACAAAAATGCAGAGCGGTCAGTTGGTGAAGTCATGCGTTCCTTAAAGAGCCTTTGACTCAATTCAACATGTATAAATATATCCATTTCATTATGGAGGCCAGTCAAATATTTGTTTCAGCGGTTTTCCCCCCATATAATGTAAATTGCTGCAAGCTGTTGCACTTGGAAAATGTTTTCTCATAATGCTTTTCGGCTTGCACATTAATCATGACTAAATGTTGCATTGAAATCACTACAGACAGCCAATTTATTCTTGGCTTCTCTAGCCCCCCTCGTGAGAAGCTTGTGGCAAGAGGGTCATTTTGGGTTTTAATAATAATGAATGTCATTATTTGTCGACAGTTGTTCATTATCATTTCCAAATTTATTGTGTGTTCTTTAGGGCATTTCTCTGTAGTTATGACCACTGAAAAAAAAACAAAAGCATGACATCTTATATCATGTGCCATGATCACAAGATAAGTCATTTTAATTATGGTGTTATGAGGAGATTCATATAATATCTATCCATCCATCTATCTATCTATCTATCTATCTATCTATCTATCTATCTATCTATCTATCTATCTATCTATCTATCTATCTATCTATCTATCTATCTATCTATCTATCTATCTATCTATCTATCTATCTATCTATCTATCTATCTATCTATCTATCTATCTATCTATCATACCAATGTTTACAACTTCATTGTGGGTCTGTGAGATGAATCACCATCCACTCCCCTGTATCTGATCTAAAGTTGGTGTGCTGCTTGTCATATTCATATATAGCAACACAAAATCATGTATAGCATGACAATATAAATAAAACCAAGGAATATTTTACTCAGTCACTGAACAATTTAATTGATGAGTCCATTCGTTGTTGTTTTTTTATAAATCACAGGCTCAGGGTGGGTTCAAAGGCTGTTTGAAATCCAAAAGTTAAAACGGACAATGGTTATCTAAAATAGAGACAAATGTATTATCCGACATGGGTTGTGGCAAATTGGATTTTCGCCAAGCAACTTAGATGTCAAGACCTGACGGAGTTCTTAGTCCCTGATTGCTGGACACTGGCGCCTAACTGAAAGATTTACAGTGGTGTTGTCTAAAATATGCGTTATTCTTTTTCTTGTGGTAGGCTGGGTAATTTTATTCTGCTAATAATAAAATTACCCAAAGGCAGTGTCCTTTTGGTCTGAAAACATGACTTGTTTCAATTCTTTTTATGATTAGATGCTGACAGCAGGCCCCCTTACACACCCTACTCAAGAGTAAATACATTTAGAAACCAGCTTGAGATAAAAACAAATGTCCTGTTCAATAAATCCACTTTTTCAATCTCTAATTCACTTTGAAACTCCATTTCTGCTGTATCATGCATCACAGTTTTTCCCACAGAAGCTTATTGTCTAATAGTTCATGCACTGCTCCATCTTAGCCAGTCAAGTCATGGTTTCAACAGATCACCATTAATCACCCTGTAACCTTCCTCTCAACCAGGCCCATCTAAAGCTCATTCATCCCCATTTGCCATGCAGCTCTGTGGGTTGATAATTGGCAAAGCAAAACACAGATTAAACCCAATTTGGAGGGCTTCAACTTGAAACTTAGCAGACAGCCAGGCTCAGGCTCAACTGGGGTTCACTGTGCTTTGGTCCGCAATGCCTGCTGAGGCTTCACCGGGAGGGGACCACAAATCCTAAATCAAACCAATCTGTACATGTGTGTGCATGCGCGCGCTTGTGTGTGTGTGTGTGTGTGTGTGTGTGTGTGTGTGTGTGCGTGCGCGCGAGTGTGTGTGTGTCATAGAGACAGAGAGAGATACCAATACAGAGATAAAGACATAAAGCAGTGTGAATCCTTAGCGTGCCACTGATGTTGCATGTATTTCCTGCATCACCAACCTTAACAAAAAACATCTTTAAGCATTAAATCCCCTTTGTATCATTAACCTATTAGTCCAAAATCTAATTGCAGGATGTCGTAAAATGATTTGGTCTATGACTAATGACAATATTTTGGCTCTTTAATGACCAGAACAAAGCAAACTAAAGCTAAACTAAGTAAAGCTGGTTGTTTTTCTTCCTTTTGGCATGTCTGGGCAGCAGATTTGCGTCTTTACCTCATGCTACTCAGATAGTTGTTTACTGGCGAGGTTTTTATTAAATGAGAACATCATGACAGGATAACAGACTAATGACTAATTTCATGGCTATTGAGTCATCTGAGAAAGACCATCGGGAGGATTACCTTTAAAGAGCAACTGTGACTAACCCAATAGGAGGTACTCTAGAAGGTATGATTGTCTTTTAAAGAGCAAATGAAGGGTATCAAGATGTCTCCCAATGGGCTTTTTTGTGGACTTAACCGCTGTAAGGAAAGTGTACTACACTTAAATTCTCTTTATCAAACAAGTGGTTCAAAATTAGCAGTCGGAAAGACATTCCTTTCTACAACCAAGGGAGATGACCCCTAGGTGGCAGCGTACCGAAAGTAATCTCAACCACCATGACAACTATATCACTCCAAGCACAAAACTTCCTTGAATGCCCACATTTTTATTTGATCTGCAAGGCAGCAAAACTTGATGAGAACTCTCAATAAGTTATGATCAGCTGCTGCCACCACCCTTTAAATGACAGCTTGATAGGATCTTTGAGGCGCACTGGGCATGTATAGTGTTACTTTCATCAAAGGGAACTGAACGGGGATGAATGGAGGATGATGTGTGTACTGCCTTTGCTTAGAGGAGGCATTTCCAGCTGGCGCCAGGGCAGAGGAAACCCACTGAGACACACAACAACACACATAGACACAGGGGTCAGCCTGGATCCACCCTCCTCCACCACCACCACCTCCATGCCTCTTGGTTTCCTCCGCCTCCCTTTCTTCTACTTAAAACCTCACCCCCACCTTCCCTTCCCAGGCCTGACCGTCTCTCATCTGTTCTTTCTCCTAGTGTCACTCTGCGTTCTCATTTTCTCCTACTCACTTTCTTTCCAAGAGTAACAGTGCTCGTTGAGTTTTGACAATGAAATACACTCATAAATATAACTGTGTAGGAGTAATATTGTAGAGCACCTCTCAAGTGATCACCCGTGTATGATTGCTGTGAAAATATAAAGTTAGACACTAGATATTATTCAAAAAACTCCCAACATGTTACTGAATGATATATCTCAAACTAGTGTAAATATAATCACTGTAGTATCACAGTTCCTTATTACCTCAGCCAATGTATTTCTTACATTTAAGCCAATGCTTTTTTCATAGTTATTTGGAAACATGTCTCTTTACTACACAGTACAATATTACAAGGTTTGTTGTCTGCATTTGATTTATTCCTGAGCAGTGGACAGAAAGTTGGGGTTATATCTTGCTCAAGGGAACATCAGTAGGTAGACTTGGGGAACTGTGACTCCAACGATCAACATGCCATTAACCGGGTAATGCTCTCACCACCTAAGTAACAACTGCCCATGCTAGTAGCAGTTGCTCAACAAAAATGTTTTATGAAAATTAAGAAATAATTTTATATTATTTAAGAATTTCCATTTTGTTGACTACAACACAATAAATGTGTTTCTGCAGAATCTGTTTCACTTTCCTTAGCATAAAGTCAGGAAACAAGGAAAGAGCTGACTATGTGAAACACTGAAACAGTGCCATATGAAGCTCAATAACAACCACAATATAAAGTATCTTGTTTAATTTGTACAAAAATGGAAGTACATAACATTAAATGGAGAAAAATTGTCAATATCATCATCATGGAAAAATCACAGGCTGCTTTGCAATGGCTCCAAACTTTGAGATAATCCAAAACAGAAAAACTCTCTTCTTCAGGCTTTGCTGTGGTAACATGACCAGTAGCTGGTTCTATGGTTGTGTTATCAATAATCTTTTGCTTGAATATATTTTTACATTTTTCAGTCGAAATAAAAATCAGCAAGATCTTTATCACACCCTCCTTTTTTTTCCACTTCCTTCAACCACATCAGCCCATCTTTTAGTACCATTGTCTTGAATTATTAGCTTTCCTTATTCCAGGGCCTGGGCAAAAGCAACACATCTAAAACCCTTCACCAGTCTTTATGCTGAGAAAGAAGCCAGAGAAATATGGCAATACTACACAATTTTGAAATGCATACAGGAGTTTACATAAGTAAAACAGTCATGGTATTTAAAATAACAACGGTGTCATCTACTGTGATGTTTTACATACTGACTCACAAATTTGGAGACATTTTAAAATGATTTTATGTCACTTTACATTCTTGCAATGCTGGGTTGTATGACAGATGTATGTTTGTTGTCCAGCTGTTTTGATTACAACCTCCACTCCCAACTCAGAGGTAGAACAAAAATTATTCACTCATTACACATTTGTAATTTTTATTCACAACTATTAGGCATAAAAAGACTTGCCGCTAGCAGGCTGTGTCAAAGGCACAACTGATGAAGCACCACAGGAAAGTACAACACTGCCTGACTAATCAGCTTCAGATAGATTGCAAGAACAAAAACAGGGAGGCAGAGCTTACATGACCAAAAAACTTCCTTCCGTCTCCAAAATTTGAGTGGCAGCAGGGCTCAGAAGAATTCTCCAAATGGTCAGGACAAATTTAAAAGCCAACCTGCTATTTTACTGTTCAGATCTGATGGTGCTATAAAGCAGGAAAATGGGGTTTGGCGACCCTTACGTGACTACTCGGCTGATTTTATATGATTTTCCCCCTGCACTTAATCTAAGTCTTTTTGGCACGACATGCTATGTCTTGACCAAGCATGAGATCTGTAAATTCCCTAATAAATTTTTTTATCACTTTATTTAGTTCCATGCCCCGGGCCAACTGTGTCTAAAGTATGTCACCCAGTAACAATGAAGAGAAAAAAAACACACACACACACACACACACACACACACACACACACACACACACACACACACACACACACACACACACACACACACACACACACACACACACACACACACACACACACACACTTTAACAATCATACACAATCAAACTTAAACCATAGATTAATTATTTTATAATCAAACACACGCTTCCTAACAAGGCAACACACAAAAACTGAAAACCACATATACCCGGGTTTATAGCAATGGTGTAAAAATATGTGTTTGTGTGTTGTGTGTGTGTGTGTGTGTGTGTGTGTGTGTGTGTGTGTGTGTGTGTGTGTGTGTGTGTGTGTGTGTGTGTGTGTGTGTGTGTGTGTGTGTGTGTGTGTGTGTGTGTGTGTGTGTGTGTTTAAATTAGATGCAGACAGGCTCATAGCACTGAAACCCAACAGAAAGAGAGACAGAGAGGAAGTAGGCATGGCTTTGAATTTCTGAACTTGTCTGAGGCAAAAGAAACCATATTTTGAATTCTATTCAAGCTGTTATTACAAGTATACATTTATGGAATTTTTTTACAGATTTCACAAGAAAAGAAATTCTTTATGATGGAACTCAAAGAGTAGGACGTGAATACATTGGTGAAAGAAACATTCAGACTTTTAACTGATGTAGTAACACTGCTGCAAACATTGCAAATAACATAAATTCAAATACCTACATAAATAGGAAAGTTTCACAAGACAGATTCAAGAAAAACAGTTACTGTAGTCATTAGTAAACATGTTACTGCTGCTTTGTCAAATGACACTTTATTTTTACTTGAAATGGTGGAATAACATAATCATTGGGTGGCTAGAAGGAACGTCTCAGTAAAACGCATTGTTTTAAATGAAAGATAATTTTATGGTTAATGAGTTTTTATTGGTTTGAGTAGCTCAGCAGTTGATGACATACGTCTCACGTATAGTAAGTCCTTATTTGTTGCTATTAAAATTACAACCACGATCGTGTTGTCTACAGTTGCTTACAGCCTTGCAGGACATGGGTCTGCTGGAGCCTATCACTATTTTATTTTAAGGAAAATATTGTATATTTACTGCTATACATTTACATCATTATATTAACTTTAATCTTGAGTTGTTTGACAGAATAAAATTATACATCTCTCGTGCCAATTGTGAAATACCTCTTCTAGAACAATATGGTAAAAATCACTGACATATAAAAGCTACGCAAGTGTGTGTGTGTGTGTGTGTGTGTGTGTGTGTGTGTGTGTGTGTGTGTGTATGTGTGTATGTGTGTGTGTGTGTGTGTGTTTGTGTGTGTGTGTGTGCGCGCGCATGTCTGCGTGAGTGTTTATTTGTTTGTGTTTGTTTATTTAAGTGTTTACTCAAATGAATACATTGCGTTTAAAAACTGACATTTTTTTGCCAATGCAATTTTAATAACCTACAATGTACTGTACTACATTTTGCACATCTAACATTTTGCACGTCTTGGGGCAACAGCAGCTGAGTTGGTAGAGCGGGTTGTTCAATGATCACAGGATTGGCGGTTTGATTGCCACTCCAACCCAGTCATTTTGGAGTGTTAGCTGACAGTGGGAGGTGTCAGCTCACCTCCCGAGCACTGCCGAGGCGCCCTTAAGCAAAGCAAGGCGCCGTCCCCTTTATAAGTTGCTCATTATGGCACACCACAAAGGAGCTGCCCCCCCCCCAACTGCGTGCCCACGGGCCCCTTGTGTGTGTGTGTGTGTGTGTGTGTGTGTGTGTGTGTGTGTGTGTGTGTGTGTGTGTGTGTGTGCGCGCGCGCGTGTGTGTTAGAGGGCCTGTACATACCAAATATGCATGTGATTAACTGACTGTGTGCAAGAGTGTTCTACTAATTTTCTTTCTGGGGTTTTTTAAGTATATAACTTTTTTTTTTTTAATTAAATGCAATTGGGAATAGGAACAAATTGGAAATTTGATCATTTCATTGGTGATACCTTGGCAAATTCTTCATCGTATCATAAGAGGTAATCATTTTACACAAACCGACAAGCTGTGCTGTAATTCTACATTAGCCCTACTCACATAAATTTAAATCCAAAGTGACTGACAAATACAATAAAATAGAAAGAGAAAATGTGTCTCAAAACTAGTAATGGCAGATATTTCACTCAAAATTCTCAAAGAAATCTTTATCTTCAGGTGAAGAAGAAAGCCGTAGATTTGAATAAAAACTGTTTTTTCTTCACAAGTGTTTGACTTGAATAATATCATGTGTTTGTTGTACAGCTTACCACCATAATTAAATAAATAAATAAAATAAGGTTGTGGATATAAATGTCATTTACATCTGCTGCACAAAAAATAACTACCTTGATAGATTTATATTAGACTAATGAGTTTCCTGTGACTTTGGTACATATTGGTTCATTTATAGGTATTATACACAACACTTAGAGCAACATAAATCAAAGACAACAGATCTGAGTTACAAATCTCATATGGAGTATAGTATTTACAAGTCACTGACACACATGAATTATCAGTTCTATTGAATCCTGTAGTAAATTCATTAAACGCTGTCAGGTTTCATCCATAATTCAGCAACTCTTCAGCTCACAATGAATATAACAGAAAAAGAAAGATTGCACTGCCATCATGACGTTTGCTCACTTGTTACTCACCTAATGTAATACTGTTTGGTCCTGTAAATTTAAAATGAATTAAGTTATCATTTCTGTTATTGATTCTGTATACAATAAATCAATCAGTCAGCTTTTGTGTATAAAGCGCTTGCTCACATCAACGGGCATTTTAAAGTGCTTAAATCACAGAGACATACCATACAAAAGAAGAGAAAAAAATCCAAAAGGATAGAAGGTGAGAATATATCAGATTACAAACTTGCGCTCAACAAAACTCATTTGTTCATTTGGAGTCTAAATGCAACACTAGGCCTAGAAATACATTTTGCTCAGGCTTCAACCCAAGACAGTGTGCAGATAAGACACATGCTCAACTACCGTAATTTCAGCAACGCCTAAATTATTTGTCAAAATTGTTTTAATTTAGTAACAGACTGACCATAATAATTTGATCCCAAGAAGAATTTTTTTATAACACAAAATATACATATATTAGCTTTATTCCAGTCTTTAATTCCTGTGTATTGCCTGTTGCACTAAGATAGACCCCAAGGTGAGATTCAAGTCTAATTGCTATCATGTGGCAGTGCTAACCACCTTCCACTAAGCTGCCAAACTTTTTCACTTGCGACGGCACAAGTGTCCGTGAAAATCTAAGTTTACATTATTTTTTTTGAAGTCATGTATAATTGAGTTTAAAAGCTGTTTTAATAAAAGGCGGTCAGTTTTTCATTTAATTTAGGAATATATGAGGAATTTAATATCACTTTAAAATCTATTCAAATGAACTAGATTAAGACACTGTAAAATTTATGAGGTGTTGCAATCACTTTTTTCATTGTAGAAATGGTGATTTATGGTACCTTGTCTTAATGGTTAGACTGTGAGTACATTCACAGATGATTTCACACATTCTCTAAAACTAAATGAATACATGGTGACAGAAACTAGATGAAGTCATGATGAGAGACTGGGAGAAATCTCATTAAAAACTTGTTAAATCTTCTCTTTGCTGCTGCCTCATTTTTAGTACACAAATGTAGCTACACACCCATACACAAAGTGCATATGCTCTTATACAGTATATATGTGAACATTATTTTGATAAGTATGAGCACACATATGCGGCTTGTATTAAATATGTTAAAAACTTGATTAAAGTTGCGTAATCTTGTGGCTTTCCTTGCTCATGTCAATTTTCAATAGATATTCAAACACATTTAAGGTTTTGGAGTACCAATAAATGAAGTGATCCAACATACACTAAAGGGAGGGGGGAAACAACACTCTCAACATAATTTCCTTCACCAACACTCTTGAACACATTTCTATCAGCCTCAGTACTCTTGCTCTCTTCTTGACAGCTCACTTAGCCAGTTTACTGTCCTTCAGTGCAGAGATGTCTGGTAGCCACGGTGGTGGAAGTTTAGGCCCTGTCCTCTTGACTTGGTTGAGGTGGCTGAGGGCGCTGTAGAGCCCAGTTTTCATGCTGCTGTGGAGGCCAGGCTCCTGATGCTGATGCTGCTCTGTGTAACACATTTCTTGGGCAGCTGGGGTACAGTGCTTCTGCTGTTCCAACAAGAGATGAGAGATTCTCACCATCAGACCCAACTTTTAACCCAACTTTTAACTAGAACTTGTTTTACTTTGGCCTTATCTGAAAGGTCACTGTTGAAGTTGATATAATCTTACGGTGAAAAACTAACACACACAAAAAAAAAACCGAAATGTACACCTGAGTGACAAATGTAATTTCCCCGAGGGGATCAATAAAGTATATCTTCTTCTTCTTCTTGGTATAGCATGCATACAACGAGGTACTTGTGCATTGTGTAGGCTGATACCAAGTTTGCTGAGAGACAAATGTAATATAAGGTAAATATATTAGTCTGAATTTATGGTCAGACAGTATTAATCATCCCCACTAATAGTGTCTGTCTCAACATGTTCTGCAATTAGCAATAATCTGCTGCTAATCTCTGTAATGGTGTAATGCATGGTGTACTGTGGTTACATGCATCTTATAAATGTCTAAAGTGAAACACAAGTTGGCAGGCAAATTAACATACAAATAAGCACACTTAAGCAATGAATACAATTAAGCATGACGTATTTCTAGTGGTTTATTCAACTCAACAGACTAAGAATGTTTCATAACTCTCATGTGGGATTTACCCTGTATAGCTCAGCCCTATCTCAGAGTGCCAGTCAGAGGGTAAATCGCTAATATACTAAACCTCTCTGCTCCAATAATGATTCTATTTTCTTTCTTCAATCAAATGAAATGTGGGAGGAGCAGGTGAGGATCGACATATCTGAGTCACACAGTGCAACACAACACCTACTCTCAGCAAAGGACCCCACGGGCCCCACTGACGCCAGTGACTCACAATGATGGCTTACACACAGCAGAGGGCAAAAACTACAGTATTTACCCTGCAGTAACAATCTCGCAAGTACAAAAAATGTGTTCTTGACAAGGGAAATCAAGGTGTCACGGAGGACGTACTTTTGGGGAATCCAAAAGTACGACAGTAGAGGTGATTTCAAATCCAAAGTTTATAATAATCAGTCAGAGTCGCTTCTTGGCCTTTTGGCTAAGATCAAGCGTAGTTTGTGGTGTAGTCCAAAACCAGGTCAACAAAAATCAAGCGGGCATATTAGTCAGGGAGCAGGCAAACAGGCAGCATCCAAAAACAAGCAAAATCAGGACACAGTACTTACAAAACAGGACTGGTGAAAGTAGGACAAATCCCTAACAATCTGGCAGTAAAATGATGGTTAGACACAGCATAATGTTGGATCCTGATTGGAGGGGGCTGCAGCAACACAGGTGACAGGAATGAGTGGATTTAGTGGGAGTCAATTCACAATCCCGAGGACAGGAGGGAAAACTGGAACTGGGGCCATGACAACAGGAATATCAACTATGATCACCATATGAACACTTTGAAATGGCATGTTATAATGCATGTTTTTATTCATTATAAAACAATATCAAAAGATTTATATGATTGTACAATAAAAAGCCTGGATTTACCAATTTGCAGGCAAGAAAACAGGGATGTTTATTCCTCGAGTTCGTCTGGATTCACCGAATATACATCATTATGTATATTCATACTTGCTGATATACTGTGTATACAGGCTGGATAGCAGGAGCAGAAATAGCAACAATAGCTGACAAAGAGAAAAGCTCTTAAAAACTGTCTGGTAGCATTTTGCATAAGCCTAAAATTTCTACATGAAAGTGATTATTTTAATAGGTTTGATGAATGCATTCTAAAACTGCAAGAACAATCACTGTAGACTAATTACTGCCTCATATGTTTCCTAATTTTATTTACATTTCAAAGCAGTTCAGCCGCTTACAATCACATAATCTCGTTTAAAAAAAAATGCAAATGTCATTTTACGGGTGTTATTTTCCTCTAACATATTAATTAATTTATTTATTTATTATTATTATTATTATTCGACTACATTGTAATGTTTTAATTAATTACTGGTAATTACTCATGACAAGTATATATAAGGACATGTACAGACAGTGTACAGCGGGACAGGCTTTCCTTACCCGCAAACACACTCGAAATATAATAATTAAGAGGAAAATAATTTACCATGGTTTTCGAGCTGTCTAGTCAGTCGGTGGGATCGGACCACGCCGATGCCGACGAGGACTCGGTGTGAACGCTTGTTGCCGTGGTGACGTGTGATTCACCGCAGGACTGCGCGTGTAATTGCGCCTGGAGCGCTTCCGTCCTCCCTCGAAGGAAACCAGCGTGAATGCGCATCTCAGGAAATTGCATTTTGTCTACAGATAATAATTAAATAGAAGTTTACCTGCGTGTTCGTTTTAAAAGTGTTAAGACTGGACCTTCATGCTCTTGAAAAAGAGACAACCATTGGTAATGAATTATAAATGAAATTAAATATATATGAATTATAAATTATATATAATTCATCACATATATATATACACACACACATGTATATATATAGTGATTATTGAAATATTTCAGCTGTTTAACCATGTGTCACTATTCTTCATATTATGAGTATTATTTTATTTACTCTTACATATTTAGCTACATTTAGCATTTTTGTAAGTTTTGAATATATTTTTTTAAATTCCAGTAAATGTGGTTGTTGGCAATAGGTCAAAGGCCAGCAGACCTAGTGTTGCTTAGAAACCTTTAACCTCCTAACAGAACAGATATCCCTTGACCTACTTGACCAAAGGAATCTTCAAAATATTGAAGCATAGATATTGGGTTATTGACTCTTCAGTCAGAGGTGGGGGAGGGTTAGGAGATGCAGTTCATTGAGGGTTTTTTTAAATCTACGGTGACGAGTGAAGGTGGCGAGAAGATGATCTGATATGGAGGATGAGTTTTTCTTTATGCTTGTATTTGCAATAAGGGAAGAGAGAGGGCAAAGTGATGTGTTTGAGAATGAGTTTGAGGAAGGAGCCATGGTTGTCTGCAGATTTAGATCAACCTTTTCATAAAAAGAGGACACATGCTGTTTTCCTCTTCGGCCTTGGCTGACTGTATGAATTCATTATGGCTGTAATGGAGCATTCATCCAAAAAGCAACATTGAAACCCTTGGTGCCCTCCTGCCGATCCATCAATTGGGCCTACATTTATTACTTTGACCTTTCCTTTGCAGGGTAGTGACATCAAAGTGGATTCTCCACTCTGTCCTCCTCTGTGAGAAGGTGGGGATGTCATCCTCACAGTTTGAGAAGAAGATTACTGGCCTTTGCTCTTTTTTTTGTCAGTGAAGGGAGACAGAGTCTGGGTCAACATAATTAAAATAAGAATCAATTAAACCATAGCATAGCGAATAAAAACAGGCGTGTAATCTGCATTTCTAACCTTTGAGATATTTGGATGGTAAAAATCACAATCAAAGTATTGAAATACTCATGGTCTCACTATTTTTTTTCAATACAACTTATGTGGAGGTCACCAAGGCTCGCAATGTGGAACCAACAAATGTATTTATTTTCTTTCAATTTTTCTGTTAGAGCTGTAAAGCTATAATGATTTTCAATTTAACTTAGTCTTTGTCATTTTTGTTCCATCAAAAAAAATGCACTTCTGTGTGACACAAAAATGCTTTAAACGGTCAATAAGAGTGTGGGGAAAAAAGTAATGCAGATAGAAAGTGGTTTAATATCAGTATGGGGAGGGTTCACAAATGTTTACATTACCAAAAATAATAACATAAATAGTTTGTTGCTATATCGCGGAATTCATTATTTGCATGTGGTTCCTGGAACACATTAACCACGAGTAACGAGGGCTCACCGTATTAAGTAATAATATAATAAAACAATTTAATTAATTTACTTTGTCATCCAATTCAAAATACATTCCTGTTACACAAATGTGCAAAGACTGTTTTTGCTGTGGTTCCAGTAGACAGTGAGTGAGTTTTGACATTCGAAGGTCAAGGAGGATCAAAACATCAAATAAGAAGTTTGAATTCTTTTTAATTTTATTTTATATATTGATTTAATCCCCGAAGGGAAATTATATATTAAATTATATATATATATATATATATATATATATATATATATATATATATATATATATATATATATATATATATATATATATATATATATATATATATATATATATATATGTGTGTGTGTGTGTGTGTGTGTGTGTCCATGTATATATACTGTATATGTATGTATACATATACTGTATAAGCATGTGTGTATATACACATATATATACACATACATACATACATACATACATATATATATGAATTTTTAAAAATATATATAATTATACCTTTAAAATCAAAAACATAAATATTTTCTTTAAACAAATGTTTTCTTCATAAAATGGTAAAATTACTGACCATTATAAAGTTTATAATTAAACCTACAGGGAAATACTTCTTTGTAAAAAGCAGGTTTCTTGTGTGAGGATAAGCAACATCCTTTGGTTTAAGAAACAAAGGTTGACATCAGTGCTCAGAAGTTTTTTCATTTGTTTACAATTTTAAATAACAATAAACTTTGAACAAAAATGTGTAGTTTTTAAGTTTAGTTTGATGTTAAATTGTATATATCTTTGACAGAATTTGTATGACAGTACTTTTAAATAATGTTCTGAGGCAACATGCCTTCATCAGCAGCCTCTCTCCAGCATTAAGGTGTACAAACTTTGTCTTTCCACCTTCCAAACAACAATCTCTTCCCACAGAATAACAGAACACATCAAATTATATCATATCAACAAGTCAAATTCAGAAATCCAATTACTGATAAGACCACTATATTGATGTGCCTTTTAAAAAAAAGCATGTTATAATCATGTGTAAAGGAGAACAATATGGTTGTACCTGATACGTGTCACACCATGTGGTTTATAACTATAGTCCTATTTTGTAATCATAATTTTATTTGTTGTTGTCTTATATTTTATGAAGGAGTAGTTATGATTAAATAAATAAATGTCTGCAAGAAATTGATATGTCTACTCTCATTTCCATCTAAAAATAAAAATAAGCATTTTTATTGATTTGTTTTCCACTGTCTGCTGTGTATTTGTTACTTACCTCAAAACAGATAAAGCAAACGTTTTTAAAAAAAATCTAAAAGTTCATGCAATAGAGACAATCCAAACAGTAAACTGATGATGCAAAACATTCACAAATTCAAGGAGTCAAGGAGATGTCAGAATTGCCGAATGCTTTACCAGCGCCATCTGGTGTCTCACTGGTCACATGACAGGTGAAGTGGAAGCCGTACCCAATGACAGACTGTTAGACTTCGTCTCAAGCCCAGTGAGTACATCAAATGATAAACTGTCATAGATGTAATTAAAGCTCAGTTCAGGCACTAACCTTCTCCACAGTTACCATCAGTTTTTATTCATCGTCAGCAGGTGGGGGCAGAATTTTATTTCAAGGTTATGAATGAAGATTTCTTTGTAAGATATACATTTGAATTACATTATAGCATGTACCAAAAAATACAGTTTCATCGAGCTTATTATCATTTTATTTATTATAGCATGGTATTATAGTATCTTATTTTTATTCTTGTCTTTTTATGAATCTCTTTACAATTTCTGTATTTTCCACGATGGATGTTTATCATGAACCATTGGTACATGTTTATCATGTATCATTGCTATCACAGCAGTGACTAAAATACTTGTATGCATGAAACAATGATTCATGATAAACATCCATTGTGCAAAGTACAGAAATTGTAAAGAGATTCATAATAAGAATAAGAATGTTATTTATTGCTCGGGTTTTTTCTCTGTGTGGGAAGTTTTTGGCCCCTTTTGTGTGATTCAGTGATTTTATTTTATTTTATTTTATTTTATTTTATTTTATTTTATTTTATTTTATTTTATTTTATTTTATTTTATTTTATTTTATTTTAATATGCCGCCATAAGCGGAACTAGCGGCAGACGAATGAATGAATGAATGGTGACAACTGTAAGCATGCGCGGTGGCCAAACGGAAGTTGACGTTTCCCTGGTTACACTTCCACCAGCTTTGATCGTGGTGCGGTGTCCCGTGCATTCGGGTGTAGCATTATCAGTACGGGTACCTACCGGTTATCAGCATACCATGAATTAAACCAGACAACAGCCACGTGTTGACAAAACCTTCCATACCGGTGATGTAGTTATAACGGTAGGCTAAGACGCTTAATAGCTAAACTAGCTTACGCCGAACCAGACGAGCATTAGGCAGCGATGAACGCATTACCACGAAACTAAATCCTTTTTTTTTTTTTTTTTTTAAAAAGCTCGGTTTTAATTTATTGCGTTTAGTTTCACCGTTTTCAGAATGACAACTCAGGACTGTAGGACTCTGGCTTACACGAAAAGCCCGAAAACATCGAAAAGAACAACATTTCAGGTAACCGGATTGTGTAATCGGAACAATAAAAGAAGTAAGAGAATCAGAAAAGAGGAATGAATCTCCAAAGTTCCCGTGAAGTGTTAAGTCATTCTGAATTTGTGTTGTTGTAGGACGAACTTGAGGCTGCTGTCTCTGCCAGGGCAAGTAAAACCACCACAGATCAATACTCAGATGGATTCACAGAGGATGAAGATGGTAAGGCAGGACCTTGCATAACTGCATTACATAACTATGTATATAACAATGATTCATGAAAATCATGATTCAGAAAAAGCAAAAAATAAATGCTGGTCCAGTCACTGATCTTGGGGTTAGATTGTTTTGTTGTTGATGAAGTATGTACATATATGTTTACCTATATATTTCTACATTTCACAGATTTTCTAAATAAACTCCTCAATTTAAGAAAAAAGAAGGCCAGTAAATTCAAGGCTGAGAGGAGTAAAAATAAAGTCTACGACTTTCAGATTTCAGATGATGAAGACAAACCTGGCAGAACGAAAAGAGTTTCGTTTATGAAAACCCAAAGAATCATCCCTCCCTCAGATGACACCACAACATCAGATTCACATGAAAACAAGCCTCCTGACCCGTCTATCTCTCTGCATACTGATGAGAGTGACTGCTTTTCTTCACAAAACTCCAAGGATGATGCACAATTTGAAAAGAACTATGAAGAGCCTGCTGATCTTCATACTGCAAGATGGGGTGCACGTGAATCTCTCTCATACCAAACAGAGGACGCTACAATGGATATGCCTTCACCAAGTGACAACAACGTGATGGAAGCTCCACATTCTGGGGAGAAGAGACACTATTTTCAGGAAGAATGTTGTCAGACTCCACTTTTATCAGCAGCTGACCTCAAAGACATGTCCTCAGCAGGTTCTGTTTACAGTGTTTCGTTGACAAGTAATAAAGGGTACATTTTACGTTATTTACCAACTATTATTATTCAGGTAGGGCTCCTGAGAAGGAGCTACCAAGGCCAAAACCGAGGCAAAGAACTCTTGGATTGACGAGTCACGACATGAACCAAGAAGATGGGAAATCTCAAGATCTTGCCAGACTTCAGACGTCTTCTGCATCTATTGACGTACCTAGCAACATTTCAAAAAGGAATTCCAGTCCAAATGTGTGTTACACTGCTTGTTTTTTCATCATTTTTAAAGGCAGATTACATCTTTCAATTGTTTTTGTCTAATGTTATTTTATCATTTAGCTAACAGAAGGAGAGGAGGTACTTCCAGGTAACCTTAGCAAATCTTCAAGCGAGAGTGAACAGTTGCAGTTTTTCACAAAGTCCACAGCTGACTCTGCATCCAGAGGTAATACACACTATGTTCAGCACCATAACCTTGTTTTCTGTTTATTATTAACGCCATGATCTTTTTATTATTTAATGTATTGTTTTAGATGGCTTAATTTTTGATGACAGTAAAAGAAAGTACTCCACATCATTTGATGACTTAAATGTAAGTCATTCATTATTTGATGTATTTATGGTTGTCTCATGTTTGATATGTTCTGCCTCCTTTTATGTTCATTTTCAAACTCAGTGACCGTTTTACTGTTTTCAGCCAAATGTAGTCAATGGCTCAGATCAACTCTCTTATGGCCATGAAAATATATGTGACACCAGGTAAGTAAATTATCTACTGCAGCTAACATGCCTGCATATTTATGGATAAGAATGATAGAAGTCTGACTGGATATTATTTCACATATTGGAATATCAAGTTCTCACTCTAAGACTTCCAAGAAATCTGCGTGCTCCAGAAAAGTGGAATCAAGATATCTGGGCTCTCTCAAAGTTCTGGATGGTGAAATCTGCCAGCATGAAACACAAACAGCAAACTCATTCAGAGCTGCCATATATCAGGTCAGTGTGAGAATGAACATGTGTTGTTTTTGTTCTTCTTTTATACTATAGGATATAAAACATTCAGTGGTTTTACTGTGTCCTGCATGTTATGGCAAACAATGTATGCATCAGGGTAGTTGTCCTACACACTATGTAGAGCATTAAGAATGTCTTCCTCACTACATTATTCTACATGTCTATCATCAAATAGAATGAGGGCAAGAAAGAACCGATTTGGATTTGAAATATAGATTTGAAATATACCTTTTCAACAATAATTCAATTAAATAGAGAAGCCTTGAACAGTGTCATATTGCAGTTTAACAGAGTAAAAAAGTAAACACCACAACACACGACAGCTGGAGGTATTGACAGTGAATGAATGAATGAAACGTCAATACCAAATTGTTGTGTGGTACAACAATTTCCTGTTGGATGTGGCTTAGTTTAAAATTGAATTTTATTTGAATAGATTTTGTTTGTACACACTACATTCCACCACTGGTGTTTATCAATCATTACAGTCATTTGAAGGTATCAATCACGCTTATCTTCTCCTCGTCTCTTTGTTGTCCTAAAAGAACTGGCTTCAAAAGCATAAGGAAAAGTTAAGAGAGAACATGCTGCTGAAGAAGAAGGAAGAAATACTAAAGGAATCTAAAAAAAAGGTACATTTTCCTTTTTTTTAATCAATTGGGACTACAGATCAAACTGACCAAACTTATCCAGAACATTATTAAAGAAACACAGGTTATGTTCATGCTGGCTGCTTTCTAGGAAGAAGAAGTTAAGAGGGAAGCTGCTGCTGCAGCATTTGAGGCATGGAAAGAAAAGAAAACTGAAAATCTCAAAGTGAAAGCCAAAGAGAAGCAAGATAATATCAGAAAAGAGCAAAGGAGGATTGAAGAGAAAGAACAGAAAAGACAATCTGCTAAACAGGTATGGTAGCTGTTCATTGTACAACAACAGATCTAAAAAGCCATTTTGTGGGAAAGTATATGTTTAATGTGAAAATTACAGGTGTTTGAACAATGGAAACATCAGCATGATCAACAAAGCAAAGAGAAGTACAGAAAACAAAGAGAAGCTGAAAATGAACTGTTGTTAAAAAAGCAAGAAAAAGAGGATGAACGAAAAAGACAGAGCAAATCTGCCTTTTCTAACTGGTGAGTGTGCAGTTTAACTTTTGGTTATTATTTACATATTTAAAGAGTGATAAAACATGATCTGCCTGTGCACTAACCTCTACAAATGCAAAATGTCATGTTTACTTGTGCATTTGTAGATTAAATACTGTCTTTTCCATGGCTGGTATGGTAGGATTGTACTGTATTTCAATATTGAGATATTTATAATGAAAATAAGTGGTGGTGCATTTCAAATACTGCAGACGCTCAACAGTGTTGTCCAAATGATGTGTCACTAGATGGCAGCAAAAGCCAGCTGTGAAGCTATGTTTTATCTGCAAAGGATAAAAACTTTTTGTGAGCCAGTGGAGTTTTCCACATATTAACCTAGTCAGTATTTGGAACATCCTATCAGCGTGTGTGTGCACATGTGTGTGTGTGCTTGTGTGTGTGTCGAGAAAGAGAGACAGAGGCAGTAGGAGCATGACAAGTATTTCCCATCTAATACAAAGGTATGAAAAGAAGACAGATGGTCTCCATGAAAAAGTCACGATGGAGCTTAAGGCAGTTAAAAATAAGGCAGAAGAGGAACAATACATGAAAGAAGAAAGAGATCTGATGGCTTTGGAGGTGTATGAAAAGTGGCTAGTAAGTACAATTAATTGCTTGTGATATCAGTGATTAGTGGCAGCAAAGTTCTGTTTTATTTGGGGGGGGGGGGTTCAGTAAAGGCAACAAGAAGAGTTGATTTCTTGTGATATACTTTGTCTAACAGGCACGGAAAGATCGACAAGGGAGAAGACAGCAAGAAGCGAGGAGAATACAAGCAATACTCAGTCCACCTCCACCTTGGAGCCCACCTAATAAAATAACACCATTTGGAAAGTAACATTTAAAAGTAACATAATAACCTGAAAATGTCTGGTGTCTGTGTGTTACATTTGAAGTACATTTGAATAGTTTTATGCTGCTTGATTTACTTTTTTTGGGACAGTTTACATTAGCAACTTCGTTTTGTGAGAATAAAATTCTATTTGAGTAAATGCTGGCAATGATGTTAAATTTATGTGCTTATGTGACATTTTCATGTTTACTTGCAAAAACTTGTGTGGCCTTACATTATTCTCTAATAAACTAGTAATTAGTGATCGAATTAATATTGATGTGAAAGGCTGTTGGTTTGTTTTATCTTAGGTTCAAAAACTTCACACAAAAAAGTAACCTGATACGTAAGTATTTTATTTTAAACATATGTTTGTTTGTCTGATTTGTTCGTTTTCCCTACGTGTTTTTTTCTCTTTTTATTCATTTTCACTTTTTTCATTTTCCATGATCCAAAACATATACTTAGAGTGTAAGAAGTAGTTATAAATGTGATGCACTGAAGTGAAAAATCTACATTTCTTTTTAAGTGTCCTTGTACCCACAATAAGAGTGACACTGGACAAATTTATGCAGTGAGAATGATCTTGAATTTACAACTCAAACACACTGGAACCCAGATGTCTTATAATGAATGAATGCTGTTGTGAAATTTGGTTATGACTGCACTGAGGGCTCCTCCTACTCTATTGTTGTATAAAAGACTCCCTAACAGTGCTGGGAAACTCTTCTGATTCTACAATCCATGCTAGTGCTGTCTGACTACTAAAAGCTGCATATTGAAAGGTAAGACATATTTATCTATAAACAGTAGTCCTACTTTCCATACTAAAGCCAGTTTTGAGAGACAATATAACAAATTCAAAGTCAAATATTTTACCAAAAATTTTGTTTCCCTTAGACAGGAATCATTCTACAGCAGTGTGTGTTTTTAATCCATTTAGTCAATATACATGACATGATGACATGCGCCTTAAAGAATCTACTACATTGACTGTGCATGTGCAGTTTGTATTATTTAAAAATAATAGATGTTCTTTGTTATTAAGTTTTATTTAAATCTCAATTTAATCACTTATAACAACAGAGACATTGAAGCCCTTCGAAACGTCTGTGTATGTGATTAAGCGCGTTACAAATAAAAGCCGACTGATGATTGATTGACATGTCAAATGCTACACTAAATAATAAGCACCATAAATTCTTCGGGTGACACAGTTGAATTATGGCACAATCAGTAGTTTGTGTGTGGCCCCCGTCAGAGTTAATAAAGGAGCAGTAATGCTTCTCATAGACAGATTAAAAATTCCAATGATGTCCTTTGGGATGGCAACCCACCCTGCAGTCAGAGCTGCTGAGTCAGCAGAGGATGTTCACCCTGTTGTGCTCACTCACTTGATGTGTTCATTCGTACAAAAAACGAATAAAAACTGGTTTAGGCGTTTTTGCATAAGCTTCCTTGTGTAAGCTTAGACAAAGTTTTTTGTGATCCTCTGACATCACAGTACTAAGACAATATAAGAATAGTTACGTGTTTGGTAACATTCCATCAAGGATAATTTTGACTTCCCTTTATAGGCATGTACAGTAATTAGCAACAGCCGTATTTAACCAAAACAGAGCACACTGAAAACTTAACCCTCATAATATGACTTCTTTCCCACAGGATTTGCAATTACATTCAGTTAAAAAAGAATTTGAATTTCCTGATTCTACCCCTTTGTCCACACACTCAGAAACTAAATGGATTCTTCTTCCATACAATTTGACAAACCCCTCAACATGGTTTGATAAAAATCTGTACGGTAGTTTAGAGTTAATTCACAGAAATCATGATAAGACCAGGAATGTCAAAGTAAGTGAAATTGTGTGTGTGTGTGTGTGTGTGTGTGTGTGTGTGTGTGTGTGTGTGTGTGTGTGTGTGTGTGTGTGTGTGTGTGTGTGTGTGTGTGTGTGTGTGTGTGTGTGTGTGTGTGTGTGTGTGTGTGTGTGTGTGTCCACCCCGCCTTCAGCATCAGCATGCCAATGGAATGATCCGGGTCATGTTGCCCCACCCGTGGTATTCATTCAACATGTCCTGGATGAGTGAGACTGTATACCAGCTTCTTGCAGATGACCTTCCCTTTTTTCTTTTCTTTTTTTGTGGGGGTGGGGTATTAAAGACCAATATTATTCATAAAAATCGATAGATAGATAGATAGATAGATAGATAGATAGATAGATAGATAGATAGATAGATAGATAGATAGATAGAGATATACAACCACATTAAAATAAAAACATATTTTCCCTTAAATTAATCACTAGTTACATTTACCTGTGATTTACTTACAATTCACTCACGATATTCTATATTTTTTTCCACACTTCGTCTATTTTGACGGAAGCAAAGAATGAAGTTGGTGCTTTTACTTTGAAAATATTATAGCGGAAGTGTCTCCCCCACAGCGTAACAGAGAAGGTGGAGGTATCCCATCTCTGTTTTAATTAGACCACGGAAGCCTTAGACTAAAGAAAAGGTGAGTGTGTGCGTCGATCAGTGATGTATTAGTTTGTTAAAATAGCCTTTTGAGAAGAGTTGCTCTGTCTGAAGCTACGGTAATCACGATGAGATACTTTTAAAGGAGGAAACAGAATTTGTTCATTCCTGAAGTTCACAGTGTCGAGGTGGCAAGCTAAAGCAGGACTGTATTAGCTAAGGTTTGCTGGCTAGTAATTCAGAAGGATTGGCCATTGATTTGTTGTGATTGGTTTCGTCTGCTCATGAAGACATAACGCAGATCGTGGCGTAAATGCGTCGTCTTTCCACACACAGTCACGTTGGATTTGTGGCAGTGCTAATGTGATCTAGGAGTAGGTAAGTTGTGAAAAGATGATTGGTGGTGTTCGCTAGACGTGGCAGAGTTTCCATGAATGACTCCTTGTTCTCCACCAGCCTGCAGTGGTTCGACTGGGACTGACGAATCGAGTGATACGTGTGGAGCCTCCAATGATGCAATTAATCCAATAACGAGCTGATTCAAATTAATTTATTTATATAGATAAATGTTTTAACTGTCTTCCAAGCTCAAGGTTTTAGGAATTTGTTAAGCCATGTCAACTAATTGTTGATTATTCAAAATAAGATCCTTACTGTTCAACACAAATCTCAGCTGATGAGTTTTAGGTTCCCTTGAAACAGTTTCACCATGAAAAAAAAACTGAACACTATAAAACATTACAAGTTTTACACTTTTTGTTTTCTGGGTTACAGTTCTTCATTTAGTTTTAGTATTGTCTCATGATTCATGTTTTTTTTTTTTTTTTAACTTGCTCTTTCACTCTACTTTCACAGATGTTTCAGATAAAGAGGATCTGTTGCATTGGTGCTGGGTATGTCGGAGGCCCAACATGTAGTGTTATCGCTAACATGTGTCCAGAGATTGTAGTGACTGTTGTGGACATCAACGAGTCTCGCATCAAAGCCTGGAACTCGGATACTCTGCCCATATATGAGGTATCATATCTGTGTCTCAAAGAATGTGTGTGTGTGTGTGTGTGGGGGGGGGGTTGTGAATTGAATTTAATAGTGATGAAACAATGGATGGCAACGCAACTGCAAATGTAGTCAATTCCAGACCATTAAGTGTTGCAACCTCCCTACGTCAAACATAACCACAGGGTATTACATCATCATGACTAGTGTAGAGAGCAGTTGGCAGCCAATAACGGAGAACTAACTTCACATGTCTAACTGTGCCCTGTTCGTATTACACATTCACTGACTCCCTGTCCCTGTCTCATTTCCTGTCTCTTTCCACCCAGCCGGGTTTGAAAGAGGTGGTTGAATCATGCAGAGGGAGAAATTTGTTTTTCTCCACAGACATAGATTCAGCCATCAGGGATGCAGACCTTGTTTTCATCTCTGTAAGTACATCAGCCCCTGCGTCTGCACATGTTGAAACAGATATTCTGTTGTTTGACCAGTGAAACAGAAAAGGCAATGACACATCAATTGAATTTTACTTCCTCCTTAGGTGAACACCCCAACCAAGACTTATGGGATGGGGAAGGGTCGTGCAGCCGACTTGAAGTTCATTGAAGCTTGTGCTCGGCGGATTGTAGAAGTTTCTGATGGCTACAAGATTGTCACAGAGAAGAGCACTGTACCCGTCCGAGCTGCTGAGAGTATTAGACGGATATTTGATGCCAACACCAAACCCAGCCTCAACCTACAGGTGTGTAGTCGAGCATTGAGGATCGTCCTGTCGTCTTTAGTTCTTCAAGCTGCTAAAGTTGTGTCATTGCTTCAGGTTCTGTCCAATCCAGAGTTCCTGGCAGAGGGGACAGCAGTGAAGGACCTGAAGGAGCCAGACCGTGTCCTCATCGGTGGTGATGAAACAGCTGAAGGTCAAAGGGCAATCAGAGCACTGTGTGCAGTTTATGAGCACTGGGTCCCCAAATCTCGAATCATCACCACCAACACCTGGTCATCTGAACTTTCCAAACTGGTGAGTATAGGGCTGCGGCTAATGACATTTTTTTTATGTTTCTTTCTATTTCTCAATGCTGGATGCATTTTATTTAATTATTTTTGTCAATAAAACATAAGAATATATTCAAATTTGCTTATATAATGTCTCAGAGGGGCAAGGAGATATGGGTGGAACTGAAGGCACGCTGCTGTTAGATATATGGGATGCACATTCTCTTGACTGACTGAGCTTAGATGTACCCCATATTTCTGTTAATATTAAAATAATAATGCCTTAATCTTTACCAAAGATTCATGAAAACTACTAACGGTTGCTGGACGTGAACCAGGTGTGAATGTATTTGTGTGATTTAAGAAAACAGAAAGCTACAGTAATTTCTATGTGTTTCTTTGAATGGTCTGTACTCTGCTTTTAGCTCTACAGTCTAAACCAGGGGTGTCAAATTCATTTTCACCAAAGGCCACATCAGCATAATGGTTGTCCTCAAAGAGCCAGATGTAACTAATAAATGTAACTGAATGTAACTCAATGTAATATAAAATAAATGTAACTACTCCCTAATGTTAAGTAACCCTGAATTTATTACTTATTCAAGTTACAAACATTACAGTTACACAGAAAAAATATGTTTGCTTGTTTCTCTGTTGCAACATAAATTCTTTTAATTTGTCGGGTTATGAAACCAACAAAACTGCATCAATCAAGGATCATAACTATCCAAGAGAATAAATACTTTATTAATCCCGGAGGAAATTGTACAGAAATATAACATCAAGCAAGTTATGACATTAACTTTGCTCAAAACCTTTTTGTCAAAGTTAAAATGGGCTTAATTAGTGCATTATGGGAAATGTAGTTTATGGTCAAAGCACACTTTGGACCTATTCATTTTCAGACACTGACCTTTTATGCTCTCGCGGGTCACATAAAATGATGTGGCAGGCCACGTTTGGCCCCCAGGCCTTGAGTTTGATACATGTGATCCAAACCAAGTTGGTTTGTGTTTTGTAGGCAGCCAATGCATTCCTTGCACAACGAATTAGCAGCATAAACAGTATCAGTGCTCTGTGTGAGGCCACTGGGGCTGATGTGGAGGAGGTTGCCAAGGCTATTGGTATGGACCACAGAATAGGCAAAGAGTTTCTTAAAGCCAGTATAGGTAAGAAACATACCAAACACGGTTATTTTGTGTGTGTGTGTGTGTGTGTGTGTGTGTGTGTGTGTGTGTGTGTGTGTGTGTGTGTGTGTACACCATTTATATGAGCTAAATGCAGATGAAGTGTTGTTTACTGTGCCTGCGTCTTTGACATTCTGGTCAGGTTTTGGTGGAAGCTGTTTCCAAAAGGATGTCCTGAATTTGGTGTACCTGTGCGAGGCCCTGAACTTACCTGAGGTAGCCTCCTATTGGCAGCAGGTGAGACACTATTGAAACTAATAGTTGTTTTTTTATTATGACAAAGGCAACTGGAAGCTGTCTCCACTCTATTCCCCTCACTTTCTCTTTATCACTTCCACAGGTGATAGACATGAATGAATACCAAAGGCGGAGGTTTGCCTGCAGGATTATTGACTGCCTCTTTAACACTGTTACTGGCAAAAAGATTGCTCTGCTGGGTTTCTCCTTCAAAAAAGACACAGGTGACACAAGGTTGGTTTTATTTCATGTTGTTTTCTCCCAACTTTTTTCATTTACCACCTCTTAATCCTCAAGTCTTTGGTTTTTTCTCCCAGCTGCTCGGTTACTCAGTAGCATTGCTTGTAAAAGATGCCTCAAAAGCTTTTTTGTGTGCACCATTTGTAAATACAAAACACACAGCATAATTACTTATTCTATATAACTGCCTGCCAACATCCTATGGTTAACTACAGCCTTGATCAGAGTTCATTTTTTTGTGTTTAACTCCAGGGAGTCATCCAGCATCTACATCTCTAAGTACCTGATGGATGAGGGAGCCAAACTGTTCATCTACGACCCCAAAGTTGTAAAGGAACAAATCATGCATGACCTCTCCCAGCCCAGTATCTCCGAAGACAACCCAGAAAGAGGTCTGTAAAGCTTAAAAAGTCACCTATTAGTATTTTTGTTCACCATTTGCCCTTGTTACGTAGGCAGCACAGAGTTTATTGGAAACAATTGGAGTTAGGGAATAATACAATAAGGACAGGGGTCTCAAGTTTTGATGACATGGTCAGTCTTCTAAATTTCAAGGCAAGTTAATGACTGCCCTGAAGAGAAGTTATCCATGTTGGAGATGTTCACTCATGACATTCTGAAACTTAAAATCAGTGTAATTGAACTACTGTAGTTTTTTCTTAGAATTTACCCCTGTATAGTGTGAAATGGGGGTCTCAGCACAATATTTCATCTGAATGCCTATCTGTGATGATCCCTCGATAAGACCAAACTCCTCATTCATTAATGAAAGAATTATTTTGTTTTTTTCTTAGTATCAGAGCTGGTCACTGTTACCTCAGACCCGTACGAAGCATGCCAGAGTGCACATGCATTGGTCATCTGCACTGAGTGGGACATGTTCAAGGTCACAAGCCCACATTTTTTAAATCAACTATCTTTTATTTTCAATAAACACAAGTCATCAATGCTCGTGCTTTAATTCCAACATAGGAACTGGACTATGAAAAGATTTACAAGAAGATGCTGAAGCCAGCCTTTATATTTGATGGTCGCCGGGTTCTTGACCACCTCCACCCACAACTACAGAACATTGGCTTCCAGGTGACCGAACAGGAAAGATGCAACAAAACTAAAATGACATCAAAATGAACATGTGGCGTTTAGAAACTAGGCAGGTAATTTGATGACTGCTCCTGACCTATTTTGCTACTTTTTTCTGCAGATTGAGACTATCGGTAAGAAAGTGATTGCAACACGAATGCCCTTCACCCCGGCTGCAGTGTGTCCTCGTATCCCTGCAACTGAACCTCCCATCAAGAAAGCCAAAGTCTAAAACTTACTTCATCCACACACAATGCAGCACATTCCTCTCCCAGCCTTTTTATTGCTGGTGAAACATTTGACCCCCTCCTGCAGTTGGTACATACCTAATGATCAAAAGGGTGACTCCCTTGTTGGTTGAGTGAGGGGGAGAAGTTGGACCTTCAGTCCTAAATCATGAGAATGTGATCCATGAATGTTTGAATGAATTGTAGCATTTGTGAGCCAAATATTTTAGATAGAATCACACATGCACCCTCTCTAGTCTATTCCAAATTACAGCTTTTAGCATACATGCAGTTTCCCACAGTATATCCTATATAATCAACTTGTTGCTAAATTTGATACTATTTTTTAAGAATATTTTTTATAAAATCATGTTTATTAAGTAGTATTAGTCCTGTGCTGTCAATGCAATAAAATGTGATACATCCCTCCACTTGTGCCTGTTGACCAAATCAATAATAAAAAATCATACCAGCGAATCTTCTTCAGTTTTTTTTAATTTAATGTACATATATATCTATATATATTTAGTTTAATCAGTGCCTAAATAGAACACATCTTTCAAGTGTAATTTATAGTTTTTTTGTGTAAAAAAAAAGTAGTTTGCACAAGTTGGTACAGATATAGGAACCTATATGTACATTTCTGCATCTGACAACTTTAAAATAGAGCATAGATTTGTTTTTATCACATATCTACAAGAGCATCAGACACAAAAACTTTTGCTTCATTAACTCATCAGTCCTGATCATGAAGCAAAAGACATTGGAACTAATATACGGCCGGTGTTAAAAGGTCAGACACTCGAGGCCCTGAAGGGAAGAGTTCCTGATAGATGAGTACAGCTTCTGCCAACATCAGGCTATTTCCTGCTGGCAGAGACATTATTCTGAAGCTCTACCTGTTCTCTTCTATCCCCGCTCCCATTTCATGTAGGCCTTTGGGAATTGTCACCAATGAATCGCAGATGGCAAGTGTTGAATGGAATGGTCTCAACTCTACTGAACCTTCATAAATACCTTCTTGCTAGAGCTTGAAAATTTTGTTCCTACTCACAGTGTGCTAAACATGTTTCCTGTGCTGCAGATACTGAAGTAAAGCTGTGATGCTTTAGAAATTAAGTAGAAGCTACTGCTTTTGTGCATTTTATTTTGCACTTGTCACTTCTTCTTTTCTCTTCTTCAATAGATTTTTCAGGAAGAACTCGCCTGTAAATGAAAAAGCATGGATTAAAAAAATATTCACTGACCATTATGAATTTAATGAAGAATTAAACAGGGAAGTTTTCTCTATTCTCTTTATAGATGCACATGAACAGTGATCAGAAGGTGTTATCCTTTAGGCAGACAGCAGTTAGCTTTGGGACCTTTGTTTTGTAAAATATCACCCACTACAATTACAGCAATGATCCATTACTCATGTTAAATAATGTTATTTGAGAGATAAAGCCCACATATTTGCTTTATACCTGAAAGTTTAAAAATGATGAAATTTAAATTCAAATAAGTCCTCAGTATTTCAAAATTCAATGCAGAAACTGTCCCTGTTAGCACCATTAAACAAAAGAAGAATTATTGTTTTTAGTAATTATTCTCACTAGGAGGCATTGTGATTGATCTAAAGCGTGACTGGCAACTTTTACACTTCTAAACTGTTACAATGAGTTTTATGTGGATTTTAATCCTATTTGTGTTCTGACACTTTCTTGAGAGCCATTACTGTACTGCTGGAAAATTTTCAAATATTGATTTTTAGAACAGAAAAGATGCCTGGTAGACACAGATATTGTAAAACCTGAGCAGAGTAAAAAAAAAAACAAGGAGTATTGAGGGTTTATATGGACTCGAAAAACAAACCTTTTGGCCCAATAATGAAAAATAAATAATGAGGCAAATTCTGAAATAATTCTTGATTTCTTTTTTCAGTCTAATTTTTTTTGGTGAGAAATAGCCATAATCTCAATCAAGTAAATCCCAAATGGCTACTACTCCCTTGTTATACTAACCCTTCCCAATAAAAAGGATTAAAAACTGATAAGGAAATACCATCTGCAAGGACGCAAAGGCTGGGGCAGCATGACCGGGAATGCGTGAATAGCATGGTGGAAGCAGGGAGTCCATCAAAAGAGATGCTAGGGTGGTGAATGTTCAACATTCCACTATAATGCATCTGTGGCAGCATTATGTAGAGAGAAGAAGGTCAGCCTACTGGCCTGACTGATCATGTATGACGACCCAGAATCAGGATCAACATATCTTCCTGCTGCACCTCAGAAACAGGTTCAGACCAGCATCACGTGACTGCAGCAGAAACTATTTGCAGCATATGACAGGCCTGCACCAAAACAATAAATCTGAGGTATGATGAACTTCAGGTCTGACAACCTTGTGTGATGACATGGCTACTTCTCTGTATTTGTGTATATGCCCAGTTTCCAGAGGAGTTCATAGGGCGTAAAATCCTCCACATACTTAAGAGCAACTCTGGTAAGCTCTGATTGAGGAGAGGGCCCCCATGTGGAGAACTTCATGGCCCTTAAAACATTGTTAGATTGTTCTTTCAATGCCTGTATGATATTCTCACTGATACAATTAATCCCGTCATGTACAAACTATGATACCCTCAGGATTTTTTTTAAAAAGTGTTTTTACTCATCTTTAGGCACAAAACACAAGCTTTAAAACAATCTATATTTTATAAAGATATTTTTTAAATAAATTAAATTACTAAAAAAAATAAAATATTTGTTTCCACCCAAAAAAGTCCCAAAAGATGAAGAATTTTCAACATCTGCAGCACAAATAGACTTATTGTACCTGTACCTATGTATTGTAGCTAAAATACAGCCAGTGATTTCAAGATAATCAATTAAAGTTACTATAAAACTTTCTAAGAAATTTGCAAATTAGAACATTTTTAAATTCCTTGAGTATAAAATATTACAAGGGGTGAATTAACCGCTACGCCTGCTCTCAGAAATGTCTTTGTTACCTGCTTTGTAGGAAGAGCGTACCAGTGGCCCACTGGCTGTGTACACAAAACCCATATCATTCCCCACTTTCTCCCAGTGGGCAAACTTCTCTGGAGTGATGTATTCTTCCACCTAAAAGCAACCCCACATTTCAATTCATTTAACCTTCATTTTTCTTATGCAGCATTTCAATAAACTCAACCATGTGTCATGTTTGTACCTTTAGGTGGCGTTTGGTGGGTTGCATATACTGCCCCAGTGTTAGACAATCCACTCCTGCCTCTCGTAGCTCTGCAATATTGCACCAACAATGCAATTAGAAGACGAACATGTTTCACATTAATGTTTACGGCAGATGTACATACCAGTCAAGGTGTCAAGTATCTGTTGGTCGGTCTCCCCTAATCCCAACATGATTGATGTCTTGGTAAGCAGAGTGGGTTTGACCTTTTTGGCATGCTTCAGAACACTCAGAGACTGGTCAAAGTTCGCTCTATGGTCACGTACATACCTTGGATGAGATGAAACAGACAAATAACCAAAAAGCTGAATACAGTATATAAATATAGATACCCAAGATATATACAGTACTCAGGTCATCTTGATCATGTACTGCAAATGAGGAACACACCTAAATCTGACATCCCTGTGCTTACATTCCTACATTTCATTTCGCATTTACACTAACAATCTGGAAATGGCTTTCTTGTTCCATCAGCAGATCAGTGTGTGCGTCACTGTCCTGCTCTATGGCTGATTTCCCTCTTGAGAAAGAGTTCTGTGGTGCAGCAATTTAATTTTATACAAGTACAGTACTTATTTTGAAAAAGATTAATTTCACTTTAAACCAGGAGGTTTGATGATAGATGGTTGAAATGTACTTGTTTTTACATATTATCCATAAAACAGCACCACATGACACATTTTTCGGCACCCATACACTATTTTGCAAGAACAAGAAAAATTAAACACTTTCTGCCTTTTGCATTGATCCACTCTTTGAGGTTATTCTTTGGACTGTTTTAAAAGACTGCAGGATGTTCAATTACCAGTCAGTGTGTGAAAATTTTAGCTAACCACTAAAATTAAAAAAAAAAAGAGAAGCTTCCAACTCTGAACACAATATCATCTTATCAAGATACAGAAATTACATGCCAAATGTTAAGACACTTATTGGTATATAAATAAAAATAAGATAAATGGCTATCTGTACCCTTGCAACTCTCGCACTGTCTCCACATTGTGGGCATAAACATCTAACCCTGACAAGGCAATTTCTTCTACTGCTGCCAGGTCACCACGAAAATCAGGGGTCAGACATTCAACCAGGATCCGATGGTCCCTTGATGAGGGAGACAAAAGTGCTGATTTAGCAAATTTGCACTGACATTAAGATACTAAAAGTATTTATATCCAGAGTGGAAGATTATACCTCTCCTTCAGGGTGGAGACTGTTTTAGCAAAGTGCTCAGCCCCTCCATCAGGTATATCTGCAAAATAAAGGAACAAGTTGCATTAGGACAAATTAGTACCACTGACATGATTCTTTTTTTTTTCAGAATCTGTATATATACATATAGATACCAATTAAAAAATATGTTTTTAAATGTATTTGTATGAATTTATGTATTCTGTTAAAACATGATTGTAATGTTTTGAAAATCCTGCTTGTGACACATAGCTTTTCTTCTTGAAAAAAATTGCTTACAATTTTAAGTCACAATCGGAAGCATTTAGGTAGATACTGTACACTAAAATAACAATCCATTACCATCCCTGTCGACCGAGGTCAGCACAACGTAGTCCAGCCCCCAGGCAGCAATTGCCTTGGCTGTATTATAGGGCTCATTTGGATCCAGAGGTGGGGGCTTACGGGCGGTCTTTACAGAGCAGAACCTGCATCCACGAGTACACGTGTCCCCCATCAGCTATACAGAGAGACAGAGAAAGAGAGGGAACTCAGCTACACCTGTGTTGAAGAACTGAAACAAGTAATTCATAGAGTTTCATAACTACAAACCCTCTCTAGCGCTATGTTACTTATATGTGAACTAATGGAAAGTTTACGAATTAAAACACAAAACTAATTCAATTGCTGCTATTCTTATATAGTGGACCTACAAAGACGACATCAAGGAGCTTCATTTATTTTTCTATGTTTTTGTGAATTCTGTTGCATTGCAGAGTCACAGTGTTCCAGGAGACTGACCATGATAGTGGCTGTGGCTGTGGCGTACTCTCCTCCTCCCCAGCATTCCCCAATGTTAGGACACCTTGCCTCCTCACACACCTGGGGTAAAAAGAAGACATATGCAAATACAGTAGATCCTGCTATAAAATATATAATAAGTTTATAATTTCATGACTAAATGGATGAATGAAAGATATTACTATCTTGAAGGAATGAAGGAATTAATCATGGAAAACTGCTTATCCACGCACATGGGGTTATGTTTGGTTAGGGTTAGTATAGGGGTTAGCCCAGGCATGGGCACACTAGGGTCGGTGGGCCAATCACCAGTTCTAGTTAAGTGTGAATAAAATTCAAAAATAAAATATAATTGCATTGACATGGGGCAGCACAGTGGCGCAGTGGGTAGCGCTGTTGCGTCACAGAAGGAAGGTATTTTTTCTGTGGCATCTGCATGTTATCTCCATGTCTGTGAGTGTTCTTTCTAGGTTCTCTGTCCTTCTCCCACCTCCAAAAAACATGCAGCCGAGATAAATTAGTCACTTCAAACTGTCTGTAGGTGTGAGTGTGAGGGGTGGTCTGTCATTCTGTGTGGCCTATTGAGGAACTGGCGACTTATCCAGGATGCACCCTGCCTCTCGCCCATGGCCAGCTGGCATAGGCTCCAGCGTAATCCACGACCCGGATTTAGATAAGCGACTGATGGCGAGACAATTACGACTGTCTGATCTTCAAAAAGATGAATAAAAGAACTAATATATGATGATTCTTCCATTGGAATGTAACTTTAGGTCCCTCCATTCATCTATGCGAGCCATTTTCTTTACATTATTCCTTTAACTTACCGTGTGGAGGTTGAGATCTCTCAAGGTGTTCTTCAGCTTGTTGTAGTTTTTTCCAATGGGAATCTCTGTCTTTAGCCATGGAGGAAGTCGCAGCCTGTCACAAACACAACAGCAGAGCCATTTCACTACATATGCAATAGTAGTCTCCTCTCCATGAAAAAAACTAGACACTGCTTTACAGTTGTTAAACAAAAATGACCCTGAAAACCAGATAACCGCCACCTTTTTCAAAGAATTCTAAAATATTGAATATCCATACAGTTCTGCAGCAGTTCCACTAAATATTTTGCTAACAAAGATCCATTAGCTACAGTATATTTTGTCAGATAATCAAACTCTGGTTTCACTTCAGTTTTGCCCATGAAGCTCATTTCAGAAAGAGCTGGATCTGATATTTGCATCTACCAGTTTTCCCTGCTCTAGATATTAACCCAAACTATTTTCATTGTCTTTGATGCACATTGTTCCTCAAATGGTTTGTGATCGCCTAAAATAACTTGCCCATTTCAATGATGAGCTTTTGTGGTCTGATGACTAATTAATTCCAATTCGAGTGAATCAAGTAAGGCCATGGGGTGACCGGTCTTAGGTCAAACCAAGTACAAGGCAGTGCTCTTGGAAAAAATGCACCTTTCTACATTCTCATAAGAAAAGCATCATCCAACAAGAATATTGTGAGGATGTGTTTCTAAATATTGCAGACATCTGACAAGAAGTGTGAGGTGTAAAGAGAATGCCTCAACATCCAAGATCCCTCAACATCTGTCAAGAAGGACACTTTAAACTGAATACACACTCTTGTAGCACTCCAATTCAGTCTTTGAACCCTTCTGATAACACTTCATTAACAGACAATATGAGGGGTGATGCATTGTAATTATCAGTGTTCATCCGTTCGTCTGTCTGTCCGTCTGTATGTCCACCAAATATCTTCACAACCGTTGCAGATAGAGAGATGAAACAAAAAGCACATTACTCTGGTGGCAAAGGGGATGAAAATGACATGATGACCTTAACCTTGAGAGAACTAGGTCAAGGTCAACTTTTGTACACTCAGGAACCGGATAAGATAGAAAGACGACGGAGAAGGCCAGTGTGAGTAAGACCATAGATCAAAGCTAGTACTTTGATCTGTGAAAGTAGGTCAGAGCACTAGCTTTGATCCTATACAAGTGGGTTAGGGTAAAATCTTAAATTCAGGGGTGTCGCGGGATGTTGCATTCTGTGACTGCCTGGGTTCTAGTTAAATTTGACAGACAACATCAATAACATATGTGCTCGCTTGCCTTTCTCCTTTCTGTCTCTTCAGGTTGCCTTTGTACTCTTCCCACTTGCTTTTCTCAGATAGCTCCCCTGAAATAAAATCTTGTAGGTCAGGCCCGTCATCGCTGAGGAGCTCTTTTCTGTTCTGTCTTTCTGCGGACGACTTCGCAACAGTTGAAAAACTGCTGGTGTAACCCTATAAATTAAAGACTGGGTTAGTTCAGTTTCTCCTCGCACACTCACACTGTTTCTCTACGTGTTTGATCAATTATAAACACACTTCCTCTCATTACTGCTAGTTCAAAGGCCCATGATGAAGGCCCATGACCGGGCATACACATGAGCTTTTAGCTAAAATTTTTGTAGTTTGGAGAATATGAAAGCAGTGAATGTATGTACTCACGTGTAACATGCATCTTGCACTCAGCCATACATGGTTCGTCAGAAAACGACCAGCTGCACAAGAACTCTGTTTGAGAAGTGCCATAACATTCGCTAGCAGACCAAGACCAGTGTCATCGACAACAAACCTCTGTGATTGACTATTTTAGTCTGGTGCTGCATTCAGGTGCTCTACAAGAGTAGGAGAACAGGACTGTTGTTATACAGTATTTTATTGTACAGTAGTGGATGTGTGGAAGGAAGAAAAGCAATACGATCGCAGCCAACACCAAAGCAAACTGATCACAGCCGACACCAAAGCTAGTGCTTTGATCCATGACAGTAGGTCAGAGCACTAGCTCTGATCTTTGACTTATGCAAGTAGGTCAGGGTAAAATTTTGAATTCAGGGGTGTCGCGGGATATTGTTGGGGCGGCAGTGGCTCAGCAGTAGAGCAGACGTCTTGAAGACAGACTACCCAGCCATCGGTGGCTCGAGTCCCACTCCCGCCAGGACATCCTCCAGAGTGTGAGCTGACGGTGGGAGGTGTCAGCTCACCTCCCAGCCACTGCCAAGGTGCCCTTGAGCAAGGCGCTGTCCCCCCTACAAGCCGTCCCCCCTGTCTGATGTCTGTGTGATGTTAATAATTGCATGCCTACAGGCCCATAGCGTGTTGTGTTCAGGGGCCTGTATTTAACTATGCATGACCTAAGCCATATGTAACTGCATGCAACTGTAGTGTTGAGTGAGAACGACAATTTCCCCATTGAGGGATGATAAAGTGGACTTTCTTCTTCTACTACTTCTACTCTGTGACTGCCTTGGTTCTAGTTGTTTATTGCACAGGTATAGGACAGTACGCATAAATGCATGAAACCTGTTTTCCTAGAAATAAAAATATGCAGCGTGCCGTCTGTAATTTTTTAAAGGTTATTTTTACTGCTTTCTAAACCTATGACCTATGAAATTAGTAAAACTATTTAGCAGCTAAATTGTTTGTCCGTTGAGTTCCTCGATCGACCAGTCACGTCTGATGACGGCCCCGACGGGGCTCTTCATCTGCGTCGTGACGTACTTCCTTCTTCCTTTCCTCTGATACCGTCGAGGTGAGGGTTGCATAAAATTGTTTTGTGGGTTTCATCTAACGTCATCTTTGTGAATTAAACGAGTTTTGTCTTAATTTTCAACCGTCAGACGTAGAAAATGTTACACATCACAACTTTATATGTATTTCCCCGTTGCTCTAAGGCATGTAGGAAATACGCTAATTGTTTTGCATTGGGTCCGGCGTTGGTGAGATGATGTTACTGTGTCCGAAGGCCGCAACCGGATGAGCAATACTATAACTCTATACTGTATATACTGTATGTGTATGGCTTCAGGTGCGGTGTGTGTTCACTACGTTAACATACGTTTTGTGAAGCATACTAGTGGTCGAGTCGCTCATCTGGCCTCGGCTAACATTAGCGCTAATGCTAGGTCATTCAGATGACTGGTTGTACTTCGGCTAATGTTCAGCTGTAAGTGTTTTGTTTAATATCACCTGAAACTCTTTTTAGAGCCTAAACAGCAGTAGTTTGGTACTTGGTGCGCCAAACCAGCCCAAAACAATTCTGCACAGTTTAAGCTGACTATAACCATAGCCTTAAATGACAAATCAGCAACTTTTCTTGAATGGATTTGAAGACGTTTCACAGTCTTAATTATGTTGTGTGTCTTTGTAGAATGAAGACCATTCTCAGCAGTCAGACTGTCGACATCCCCGACAATGGTAAATATGTGATTCCTTTGAAATGTTGACAATATGGAACTTGTGAAGTGTGGCTGCTGAATGTCTCCCCACCCCCTGTGATGTGGCTGTACAGTCGAGGTGCGGTTGAGGGGCCGGACAGTGACTGTCAAGGGGCCCCGTGGGAAACTCGTCAGGGAGTTCAACCACATCAACCTGGAGCTCAGCCTCCTGGGAAAGAAACAGAAGAAGGTAAGGAAAGCAAATCCAGTTTGAAGCCAATATATCCAAAAACAAACCTCACAAGTAACTCAATGTAACAGAATTCATTTCTTTAGCACATTCATCATGACACTGTGGCCTCATAACAATTGAACCACATTAATCTTTTTTTTTTTTTTTTAATAAGAGCACATGTAAAAATCAAGCATTTGTAAAAAACAAACAAAAACCCACAGGATTATTAAGTGATAACTTGTGAATTTCCATCAACAATTAGGAGGTTGTTATGCAATATATAATGTTCAATGAGAAATTTATAATTGTCATTTTTATTACATCATAATATGTCTTTGAGTTATAACTTCATATATTAAGGAGTTTGGGGGGAAAAACAATTTCTCACCTCAAAGAAATATATACTACAAATTGTATCTGTACTGTATTACTTGAAATGGCAATAGCTGCAATATGTAAGCAACTTCTCAAGTGCAGTATAGTATTTTTAATGTTGGGTTGAAGAATGAATTTTTTTTTATGTGCAGAGTTTATAAGAGACATTTGAAAGTGAGTTTTAAACTTTAAATATAAAATAACTTTTAAACTTTAAATATGAGAGTTGTCTTAAACCTAGTTTTTTTGAGATGCGAGCTGTCATGTCATTCTCAGCTGCGTGTGGATAAATGGTGGGGAAACAGAAAGGAGCTGGCCACAGTCCGCACCATCTGCAGCCACGTCCAGAATATGATCAAGGGAGTCACTTTGGTAAGACTACTGTCAAAGAGAACTGGATGTTCTCTAGTCATGAATTCTATTGTGTAGCTAGACAGCCACGCAAATGGTCATTGTTGGTAGAACCATTCCTGACATTTGGTTTCTGTGATTCTACTAAATCTTTTTGAATTTGTTTGGCTGCAGGGTTTCCGATACAAAATGCGTTCTGTGTACGCCCATTTCCCCATCAACGTGGTCATTCAGGAAACTGGAACTTTGGTGGAAATCAGAAACTTCCTGGGAGAGAAGTACATCCGTCGTGTCCGGATGAGGGCTGGTGAGTTGATATGTTCTGGAACTGTTGCAGTGAAGAGATGAGAACTGTGATCAGATGTTTGTCTGATTTAAAATGTGTGACAGTAAATTTTAAGTTTGTTGATAAAGATGATCAATATTGATATCTGTATACTGGGATAGAAGTTTTATGCTGGTGTGGTAAATATGGATTATGTAATTACAAGACCAAATAATAATGTTAAATCTGGAGAATGAACCGGGTGGAAACGGTTTAATTACTAATACCTATTCCATTGACGATGCGCTCCCTCACAGCGGAAGTGGCACAATCGCAGATATCAGGGTGAATACATATCAGCGCCATTATATATACGGCAAGCGACAACAAGCCAACATTATTACACTTATCAAGAAATCATCTCAAATGAAGATGTATCACTTGATTGATCATATTGTGCTGTAATGGCTGCCCTGACTGATGAAGCGATAGATGTCGCCGATGACGCCTGACCCCACATGACGGTGCTGCTGCAGCACAGCTTTTAAGGTTTCCTGACACCAGGGATGATGCCAGACTTCTGGAAAAAAAATTTATTTCTATTTTTTCATAATGATAAACAAAATAATATTACTTTAAAATGAGTTTACTGTCGCTTTAATAGACCAGTGTGTTGTGGCCATCAAGAGAGTCATGATAGAATTGTGTTGATCGGTTAATGTTATTCCTGATACAAGTGTTGCTGGACCTTTTACCTTTTGAGAGCTTTTTTCCTTCTCCACACCTTTTGTCATAGGTGAAGTTGTTCCAGAAACCCAAGCACTTGTTAATGAATAAACAAATTAATTGCAGAAGCTTATGGATTTGATAAAGTACTACAGACGTATACACTCTGTTTTTATTACTATCTATTGATTTAAGGATGTGTGGTAGTTCTTGTATTCAGTATAATTGCAAACTCATCTTTTTCCTCATGTCTCAGGTGTGAATTGTTCAGTCTCAGCCTCCCAGAAGGATGAGCTGATCTTGGAGGGTAACGACATTGAGTTGGTGTCAAACTCAGGTAAAACATTCCCTTTCCTCCAATTTTATTAGAGTTATTAGTGATTGTCACTGAATTATTCTTGAACATGAAGGTTTTAAAATGGGGCTTCCTCATGAGACCCATGATAGAATAATTTCAGTAGTGCTACACTGAAGTTCAGTCCAACACTTTGTCATTAGAGGTAACAGGACATCAAGAATATTTGGAGTGATGATTGGATTACCTTTGCACGTTAATTTTAACGTGTTTTGTTTCATAAAACTTTGCTAAGCCATTAAATATATGCAAGAATACATAAGGTAGTGGTAACATTGTACAATAGTGTTTAAGTATTTACATTTCTTTGTAGTGGTGCTGTATTCTTGCACATTTTTTTCACGTTACACCGTGGACAGATTTTTACAACAAAAACAATAAACCAAACATCTTGGTTGGTTACCAGAGGGGTGGTAGGAATGTCGTAGAACAACAACAACAACATAACTCTTTCGGCATCTCCAAGAAATAAAATGTCAATTTGTGACCAGAAATTCACATGGTTGTTCTTCATAGTTTGTAATGGCACTCGCTTTCCAGGCCTCATCTTTTATCCAACCTTTTGTATAATTGTGATCCTATGTGATGTGACATATTGCTCATCATTACAACTTTTCTCTGTTCCAGCTGCATTGATCCAACAGGCTACCACAGTCAAAAATAAGGATATCAGAAAGTTCTTGGATGGTATTTATGTTTCTGAGAAAGGAACAGTCGTGGAACCAGATCAGTAAAAGTTCCATTTTCACCCAGAGGTAAGACAACACCTTCTCGGCCGATGTGATTTTATTTACTTGGGTTTTCCATTTCCGTTGCTCCCTGGTGTTTGGTTGGCAATGCAGAAATGTTAATTATGTAATTCTGATGTATATACAAAATTCGAGAACCAAAATACACATTATCCACTATCATTCAATCTTTATATTTTCACATTGAAGTCTTATATAAAAAGGTCATTGTATTCCATATAAAAATCATACATTTAAGAAGTTTAACCAAGAAAATATTTTGACATTTTTACCTAAAAGTAGTGTACAGGTTTTGTTAATCAGTCATAACTTGTAACCGTCTCAATAATTTGACATCTTTGTTCTTGTGGTTGTTAGTTGGCTTAGGGTTAGGACTGAAGTAACATCATTTCCTTGTATTTCATGAAATTTCAGTTCGGGGAGCTATTGGATTTCATTTATGAACCACAAGAATTAATCCAGGAATGCACGATTTGTTCTCTGTAACGTTCCACTGAAAGTCTGTCACTGAACTTTTGTAGACTTCAGATTACGCTTAAACTTTATATGTTGGAGCTGAATCCTAACCTCAGCATACAGTAATCCCTTGCTATTCGCAGTTAATGCGTTCCAGGACCACCCGCAAAAAGTTCCGCTATAGTGATGAACTATTTTATGATTTACGGTAATTTAAATGTTTATGAACCCTTCCCATACTGATATTAAACCACCTTATCTGTATTACCTTTTTCCACACTCTTATAGACTGTTTAAAACACTTTTGTATGAAAGAAAAGTGTTTATTTGATACACAGAAGTGCACTGCGTTCCGTGAGTCTCGGAATGCAGTGCATTCGCGTACAGTATCGCGTGACTACCTACTAAAAATCTGTGATGCAGTGAAATTGTGCATCTTGAAGCGTAAATAAAAGAGGGATTACTGTATATCTAAAATCTGATGTGCTCAATTTTTCATGTTGTAATTTCACAACCTCGGATGTTCCAATGACATTTTCCTTTCATTCTGTTTTCTATTTTTCAGTGGCCTCATGCCAACTGGCCACCTTGGTCTGAAAGGACATACAGAAGTTCTCTGATGGCAATTTTGTCAACAAGAAGATCACAATGTTCAACATGTCTCCTTGTGAACAATAAACTACCAATTTTTCAATTTAAATCTGTTGTCCTTCTATATTGAGTTGATTCACTTGGTTGCTGGTTAGAATAAGTGAAGAAAACTTCAAGGAGTGGGAGAGAGGAAGCCAGCCAAATGCAGAGCAATTATGGCTATGCAGTAATTAAAAATAAAAGTATAAAGACTATGTGCCACCCATTCCAATTTTAAATATGATAAATGATAATTGGATCAATGGACATCAGCCATGACTACAGAAGCATGGTACATGCCTAAGTCCTTCAGAATGTGTGATATGAGTGAAATCAATTTTGCAGGAGTACTAAATCGGTTTCAAATTTACTTTGGTAATTTAAAAGAATACATTTCAGCTAAAATGTCAGTAACATGGTTTTCACATTCTGATAATCCGTATTGCAGCAACATGTCCAAATGCATTAAGTTGTTAGCCATGTGATTTATCAGACATGAGCAGATAAACTGGTGTATGTAACTTAACCCAAGTGTTTAAGATTACAAATAATTCATACAAGCTATCCTTCAGCTCTTTTTTTTTCATCCAATTGCTGTTAACCTGTATTTTATTTGTATGATTTTGCGCAGGCAACAAACATGGACCAAATATGAAACATTACCAAAAATCGGCATTTTTTTCCTGTGTAATGCAAGACAGTTACATGTATTGGATAAAAATACATTATTAAAACATTTTAAAAGAACACCCTGAACCATTACTATTGGTTTCCAAATTGCACTCTAATGATTGTTGAAAGTAACTGATTTTTACATGTATTATTGCTGTCATTTATTTTAATAGTGCACTACAACAAATGTACTTGAATTTATCATACCTAAAACTACAGTGCCTTGCGAAAGTATTGGCCCCCCAAGAACTTTGACATTTTGCCACATTTCAGGCTTCAAACTTAAAGATAACAAACTGAAAATATCAACAACATGTGAAACAAAATTGTGAAGTGGAGCCAAATTTATTCAACATTTTATATTATGTTTACAAATTAAAAACTGAACAGTAGGAGGTGCAAAAGTATTGGCCCCCTTTGAGTTAATACTTTGTCCAACCACCTTTTGCTGCGATCACAGCTGCAAGTCTTTTGGGGTTTGTTTCTATAAGTTTTGCACATCTTGAGACAAATATTTGCCCATTCCTCCTTACAAAACGGCTCAAGTTCCTTAAGGTTTGATGGCGGTCGATTGTGCACAGCAATTTTCAGATCTTTCCACAGATGCTCTATTGAATTGAGGTTTGGACTTTGGCTTGGCCATTCTAACACCTTGATTTGGTTAGTTTTAAACCATTCCATTGTAGTTTTGGCTCTATGTTTAGGATCGTTGTCCTGTTGGAAGGTGAACCTCCACCCCATCCTCACATCTTTTGCAGACGATTTTCTGCCAGAATCACCCTGTATTTGGCTCTATCCATCTTCCCATCAACTCTAACAATCTTCTCAGTCCCTGCTGAAGAAAAGCAACCCCAGAGCATGATGCTGCCACCACCACGTTTGACGGTGGGGATGATGTTTTCAGGTTGATGTGCAGTGTTACTCTTACGCCTAACGTAACGTTTCACATTCAGCCCAGAAAGTTCATTTTTGGTCTCTTCTGACCACAGCACCTTGTTCCACATGTCATCTGTGTCTCCCATGTGGCTTCTTGAAAACTCCAAATGGACCTTTTTATGGTTTTCTTTCAGAAATGGCTTTCTTCTTGCCACTCTTCCATAAAGGCCAGATTTATGCAGAGTACGACTAATAGTTATCTTATGGACAGATTGTTCCACCTCAGCTGTGTGTGTCTGCAGGTCATCCAACGTGATCATGGGCCTCTTGGTTGCTTCTCTGCTTAGTTTCCTCCTTGTTTTGGACTCAAAAAGTTCTTGGGGGGCCAATACTTTCGCAAGGCACTGTATATCAGACCCATTATCTTAGTCTTTAATATTTTATATGCTGTGTTTATATTTTATATTTACAGTAGTTTATCAGATTCAGGACTGTGACAAGGTTCTACAAGGTTCTAGTGGCAATTCTTCATTGAGCATTGCATAAAGGTTTCAAGTTTATATCATGCAAAAGATGTTTGAATGTACATCTATTCTACATCTACTTCTTTGATCAAAATATATTTCATTTAGCTATGTTGATGTACAGCCATTTATTGTACTTTAGTTAAATGTAGCGTACCATCGTTATTTATTTATTTATTTATTTATTTATTTATTTATTTATTTATTTATTTATGCTCTGTTTTGCAACATTTTTCACACTGATACTTTGGTTGATATTTTTCTTGTTGTATTTGGTACCTTAAATTGTTTCACATTATAAAAAACAAAAACGCGGTGACGTAGTGACGTAGTCACGTACACCAGCCAACTAACAGCCGGATGTACGTCATCTCTTAGCGACAACCCCAAGCTTCGCGCCAATCAGTTGGGATTTCAAGATACTTTTTGAGAACTCTCCTGAGTCTAAATTGCGAAAATATGGTACGTTAAACATTTTCAGAAATTTATTCCATCTGAAGCGACGTTTTTCTTCTAAAGAAAGTGACTTAATAACCCCAATCCATTTGTCTTGTTGAATCTGCGCGTTGCTGTTGAAACTTCCAAGTGCAGTCTGCTAGCCATAGCCAAAGGAACATCTCATATTAGTTAGAATTAGACTTCTACGAGAAACATAACATACATACAACATCTGTGGTATTATTATTGTGTTAAGTATTGACATCTTTGTGCTGATTAGTTAATGACGAGACACGATGCACAATTACATGACAATATAAATGTTCGAAAGTGAAATCTCCAAACTGTTAGGCGTCACTTATCCTTGTCCAATTTAGAAGCGCAGCGTTGTGTCAGTTCTGATCAGTAACCAAATAGTTTTTTTTCCTCGGAGAAATTTCCTGATCAGGCCAATGAATTTGTTGTCCGCAGGACATCAGGAGGTTCTTTCAGCCGACTTCAGCCAAACCTGCGGCGCAGAAATCGACCTCAAAAGGGGACATTAAAGCAGAGAAGAAAAAGAATTCTCTGTCAGACGAGGAAGTGAAGAAGAAAGCGACTAAAGTAAAGAAGTCCTGTCACAGTCTGCCTGCTTTGTTCTAATAATTCTTCTTTTTAATTTATTTTGTTTCATTTGCTTCAGGTCAAAAGCAAGCCTGAGGAGAAACACAAGGTTGGTGACAAAAAACGAAAGAAACATGGAGTCATAGATTCAGGTATGCACGCTTTTAAAACTTTATGCCTTGTTGGACCATTCGCAATGATTTCCACTCCATGATTATTCTGATTGTGTACCTGGTATGTGTTATCCTGTTTGAGCGAACAAAACAAAGGTCAGTGTTGGGAAGTGTTGCTTTAAAACAAAATGACATATCTCATGTGCCATTAAAAAATTAAATGCTTCTAGTCGTATGAAATAGAAGTCTATTGACAGAACACAAATACAGAGAAACCTGAACAACGGGAGTTTGAAATTTTGAGAAAGTTAAAAAACATGAGCATAGAGAATTATCATTTCTAGCATTATTGGATGTGGAACTAGTTGCAACTTTGGAATTTAATCCAGGCTGTCAGGAGACATCTTTTTTTATTTAAGAAAAATCTTCTTCTTTTCCTTTCGGCTTTTCCCTTCAGGGGTCGCCACAGCGAATCAGTTGCCTCCATCTAACCCTGTCTTCTGCATCCTCTTCTCTCACACCAACTACCTTCATGTCCTCTTTCACTACATCCATAAACCTCCTCTTTGGTCTTCCTCTAGGCCTACTGCCTGGCAGTTCAAAACTCAGCATCCTTCTACCAATATATTAACTATCTCTCCTCTGGACATCTCCAAACCATCTCAGTCTGGCCTCTCTGACTTTATCTCCAAAACCTCTAACATGTGCTGTCCCTCTGATGTACTCATTACTGATCCTATCCTTCCTGGTCACTCCCAGAGAGAACCTCAGCATCTTCATCTCTGCTACCTCCAGCTCTGTCTCCTGTCTTTTCCTCAGGGACACTGTCTCTAGACCAAACAACATCGCTGGTCTCACCACAGTTTTGTACACCTTTCCTTTCATTTTAGCTGAAACTCTTCTATCACACATCACACCTGACACTTTCCTCCACCCGTACCATCCTGAAGAAGAAAAATGCAGTATTGATTCATAATGACAGATGTTTACCTCTGGGGACTTGTTCCTTGAGTTGCTACCAAAAACTTGATATTTTCCTCCTTGCACACATCTTTTCTTGTCTCATCAGATTCTGATGAAGAAGAATTAGCCCGGAAGTCAAAGAAATCCCCCCCAAAAAAATCAAAAATGAGAATGACTGAGCAGCCTTCCAAAAAAGATCCTGTGCAGTATGTCTCTGAAACAGGTAATGGGACAGTGCTGACATACACCTTGGTCTTGGCATTTTGAAATAAAATGGTTTATTGTCATGTTTGCTATGATGAAAGTAAAGGCTTTTTTTTTTGATGACATCTGTGCAATTTTGTCTGTTTTTGCAGACATTAAAGTTGCAGCTGTAGTGTCAATCAGATAGTCCTTGCTATCTAGTGTTACAGATTTGTCATTGCTTCGCTTGACTGTAGTACTTAACCTGCTCTGAGTACCTGTACCTTAATTCATACTCTTAACAATTTTGAAGGATCCTGCTTTATGATGGGGAATTCCGGTAGGAGTATTCTGGTAATTTCCTAGATACTATGTTTTGATAAGATCTTCATCTTTTTTTTGGTTTTAGACTCAGACAGTGATACTTTTCAGTCTTTGAAGAAAGTCTCCAAACCCAAGCAGAATGGTAGAGCCAAACCATCAAAGTCAAATCCTGAGAGCACTCACCCTGGAACAAAGATGGTGAAGTCGCCTGGCAAATCCTCTTCCACACAGAGTAAAAGTACAGCAAAGTCTCCTGTCACCCCAAAGACAGCCCCACCTCCTTCACCCAAACAAACCCCCACCTCTGTACTAGAATACTTCGGCAGTGCGGCAATTCAGCGCTCTGATAAGAAGCTCGTAGGCAGCACCAAGCGAAAGGCTGTAAGTCTTGATGATCTCCATCACTCGTTGCTGTTAAAATTTATTACTCCTCTCATCACATCTCTAAAATCACAGATCTCTGAGTATTACCCACTAAACCCTTCACTGAACTTTTTCTCTGGTGTCATTACAACATCAAATAAGAACATGAGTATAGCAGGTTGAATTTATTAAAAATTATTTCCTCCCCAGCCAACTGAGGACACAGATGAGCTCATTAGCGATGAACAAATTGCCAGAGCACTGCAGATGGACGAGGACATGGAGGTAGATATTTTGTTAATTTCTATTCTTATTAAACGGTAGTTTATCAGTCAACAGGGAGAAAAAAAATTAGCAATACAAGTGTTTTGACAGATGTTGGCAGACATCTTTTTTACTTGTTTTATTTTTGATAAATTAACCTCTCCTTTTAAACTTTCCTTCTTAAATGATTAGTAAGTTAGATAACATGCAGTTTAGCTGTGTTGGGTCTTGGGAAATTGTTTTGACAAAATTATCAGTCTAAGCAAACAATCAGATTCATCAATTGTAAGGTTAATGTAAGGTTAATGTACAAGAATGTGAGGGCTGGTGCAAAAAAGGAAAATCCTTAACTTAAAAGTTTATATTGCCACCTGAGTGTAAACAAAAGGTTATTGTGACTCTTTTCATAGAATTACTAAAATAACATACAATTTAAAGTGTCTTTAAATACATAAGTGTGTAAATCAAAGAACAAGTTAAACATGTGACAAACTTGTTAAAACCTCATAGCAATGACGCTACTCAGTTAACAGTTCAGCTTGTCCTTTGTTGTCTTCTCTCAGCTAGAAAAGCAGGTTCATGAAGATGAGGACTTTGCCAGAACGTTGGCGATGCTGGATAATGAGCCTCAAGCAAAGAAGGTGACTAAAAAGCTACAACATAACGGCGCATTTACTTTTGTTGTTGTGGTTGTTAAAGGTAATGTAAATTTCCTTGGGGTCTCTATATTCAGGCTCGTAAAGGCTCAGATGATAAAACAATCCCTGTCACATCTCCCAAAAAGAGCAGTTCAAACTATGCTGCCAGCAGTACCTCCAGCTCTTCGAAGTCCAGTCAAAGATGCAACGTGTCGGACGATGCAATGACTCAGTCTCATAAGAAGAACGCTGACCAGGTCAAAACCAGCTCTAAACTGGCTATGATGAAGAAAAAAGATGAGGAGGGAGATGAAGGTCTGAAGGTGAAAGCTGCAGTTTCCCCCAGAAAACCAAAAATCTCTCCCAAAAAGGAGCCACTTGCTTCGTCAAGCCCAGACATGAAGGTCACACCCACCACAGCCAAGACTTCTCCCAAGAAACCAGAGGTGAACAGAGGAGATGGTTTTTGTCAATTAAAATGCATTCTAACAATGACATTATTACAAATCATTATATTCTTGAATGAGAAGTGAAAAGTAAATGGCTCATAAAAGAAACACATAATTTAAACACATCATCTTTTGTCTCAATCAGGGCACAAGTCCTGATGATACACAGAAGAAGATCAACACATCAGCTTACAGGAACTACCTCAACAGAGATGGGCCCCGAGCTCTGGGCTCCAAGGAAATTCCTAAGGTTGCACAGAGAAAATCCATCCTTCAGCTCACAACCATCTTTTTGGGATTGTCACTTATGATTTGGTTTGTTTGTTTTCCAGGGTGCAGAGAATTGTTTGGAGGGCTGTGTGTTTGTGGTGACTGGTGTCCTGGAATCAATGGAAAGAGATGAAGCCAAGTCCCTGATCGAGCGCTACGGAGGCAAAGTGACAAGCAACATCAGCAAAAAGACCACCTACCTGGTGCAGGGCAGAGACAGTGGCGTCTCAAAGCTTGAAAAGGTGACCAACCTAATCCAGACTAGCAAATTCTGATTTAAATTTACATGTGATATTGATATCACAGTCATACAGAAATTAACTGTGTTCATGGACTTCTACATACAGTGAAAGTAAGTGGAAACTAAGACTACTATTGGCATTGATCTACTGTAGTGTATGAAATATAAAAAAATGGGAGTTTTCAAAATTTAAATTTAGATCCTACTGAATCAGAAGTTGTGTGTCGAGAATGTTAGAGACAGCAGTTTAGAAGAAGGATCAGCACCCATCTACAAATGATAACATCTGAGACATAGTCATTTGTCAGATAAAATGCACTAAAAACTCGTCATGAAGTTTTCAAGTTTCAAGTTTATTTATTTTTATATAGCCCAGATTCACAAGCAATGTCTCAAAGGGCTTTACAATCTGCACATGGACGATATCCCTCTGACCTTTGTGCACTGCAAGCAGTGCGACCCTCGCATCGGATAAGGAACAACTCCCCCCAGAAACCCTTTTAACAGGGGAAAAAATGGATGGGAGAAACCTCAGGAAGACTGCAGAGGAGGGACCCCTCTTCCAGGAGTGGACAGACGAAGCAATAGATACCGCATGTACAGATTAACAACACAATAATAATAACAGTAACAATAACAGTCACAATAAATGTATAACAAAGGCATGCCGATCCATCCAGTAGAGCGAGTCACCACCAGCCGATGAAGCACACAGAGGTCACCGATTGCTGAGGATCCACCACTCTGAGGACAGACCAAACAGTGCCTAAGTCATTCAGCTCAAAAAAGTTAAAGTCAAGGTTACTCTGGCAAAACCCCAAAACCACAGCAGAACCAAATGAGGCAGAACCAGCACTCCCCTAGTGGATGGTGAAACAGGACCACTGTACAGCTTGTGCTATCGCCAGCCATGGAAGCAGACAGAGGTAGCCGATTGCCGATGATCCACCACACAGAGGCCTGTGAGAGAGAACAGCAGAAGAAGGAAGAGAAACAGAGATAGCAGAGATAGCAGGGGCGAGAGTGGTGCTAGAGGGACCAGAACAGCAGAGAATTAATGGGAGGCAGGGGCCTAACTAAGAAATCCTATGACTCGTCGGCAGGACTAGGCTAAACCTAAACATTGAGACCGCCATCCCCGATATTACTTATATGTTAGGTCGAACAGATATGTTTTGAGTCTAGATTTAAAGACATTTACAGATTCAGACTGTCTAATATTTATAGGGAGGTTATTCCACAAGAAAGGGGCACGATAGGAGAAGGCCCTCTGGCCAGCTGACTTCTTTTTAAATCTAGGAACACACAAGAGACCAGTATTCTGAGAGCGGAGAGCCCTAGTCGGCGTATAAGGTTTAACAAGATCAGACAGATAGGTTGGTGCAAGCCCATTAAGGCTTTTGTATGTTAGTAAGAGTACCTTAAAATCGGATCTAACATGAATCGGGAGCCAGTGTAATGCAGCCAAAACTGGGGTGATATGGTCAAATTTCCTAGTTTTAGTTAATATTCTTGCTGCTGTGTTCTGAACCATCTGAAGGCCCCTAGTTCTAGACCGAGGCAACCCTGATAACAGAACATTACAATAGTCAAGTCTAGAGGACACAAAGGCATGAATCAAAATTTCAGCATCAGCCATGGCTAAAGAGGACCTAATTTTGGAAATATTACGTAGATGAAAGAAGGCGATCTTTGTCACCTCTTTAATATGCTTGTCAAAGGCAAGAGTCGAATCTAACGTTACTCCTAGGTTCTTGACTGTTGAACTATGGGTTATAAGACAGTTATCTACAGATATTGTTAGGTTTTGAAATTGGTTACTATGTCGTGCAGGGCCAATGATTAACATTTCAGTTTTGTCTGGGTTTAGGAGCAGGAAATTACTGGACATCCAACTATTCACAGCAGAAAGACAGGCCTCTAGTTTACTCAATTCAGATCGATCATCTGCTTTTATAGGCATATAAAGTTGTGTGTCATCCGCATAACAGTGGAAACCTATTCCAAAGCTGCGTATAATTTGACCAAGAGGTGCAACATACAGGGAGAATAGTAGAGGACCAAGGACAGACCCCTGAGGTACGCCATATTTGACGTCGGAGAAGGCAGAAGTTTTATTATTGTAGGAGACACATTGTGTCCTATCAGATAGATAAGATTTTAACCAAGCCAGAGCTAACTCACAGACACCAAACTGTCTCTCCAGTCGGTCAAGGAGTATACAGTGATCTATAGTATCAAATGCTGCACTAAGATCCAAAAGAAGGAGAACAGAAGTGGTATCAGAGTCCAGATTTAATAGGAGATCATTCACAACTTTGGTAAGTGCTGTTTCAGTGGAATGGCGGGCCCGAAAAGCTGATTGGAATGGTTCGAAAAGACCGCTTAATGATAAATAATCTAAGAGCTGTTGAGATACCACCCTTTCTAGTATTTTAGATAAGAATGGAAGGTTAGAAACTGGTCTATAATTATTTAAAGACTCTTGGTCGAGATGTGGCTTTTTAAGCAGAGGTTTAACCACGGCCGCTTTAAAGCTAGTGGGAACAACACCAGTTGCAAGAGAAAGATTAACTACATTTAACATAGTAGGGCCCAGCAATGGCCATAATTCTTTAACTAATTTAGCAGGGAGAGGGTCTAAGAGGCATGTAGTAGGTTTGGAGAATGAGACCAACTTTGTTAATTCTACCAGAGAGACATTCTCAAAGTGTGTTAAAGAGAAAAGTTGGGTTTTAACACCCAGAGAAGGAACCACATCAAATTTTGATCCAGGTGAAGCTGAAGAAGTTATTTCATGTCTAATGTTATCAATTTTACGGCAGAAAAAATCTTGGAAATCATCAGCCGCCAATAACAAGCTGCTTGCCGTTGACTGTTTCTGGGTCAATCTGGCTACAGTATTAAACAGAAATCGAGGGTTGTGTTTATTTTTACTTATTAATCTGGAGAAATAGGCAGCTTTAGCGGTGGACAGAGCACGTTTGTAATTTAAGACACATTCGTGCCAAGAGATGTAGCATGATTTAGATTTAGATTTACGCCACCTGCGCTCTAAACTCCTACAGGCTCGTCTGAGAGCGCGTGTCTCCTCGTTAAACCATGGTGTAGACCTGCGCACCCCTATGGTTTTAGTTTTTAGAGGTGCAACTGAGTCCAACAGACTAGAAAGAGCTGAGTTTAGATCACTAGTGTAATTTTCGATTGATCCTGTTGCTACAGTAAAAGGAGTCAATACCTCAGGTAGAAGCTCACTAAGTTTAGATACCGTTGACAAGCCGATATGGCGAGTAGTGACTAAATCAGGAGTAATGCTATTTTGACAAGTAAAGGCTGCTTTAAAAGTAATAAGAAAATGGTCAGATATCACTGACGTAAGAGGAGAGACAGTCACAGCAGTAACATTTATACCACGCGATAGAATCAGATCTAGGGTATTACCATTGGAATGAGTTGCTTCATGAACCCACTGAGTGAAACCTAACATGTCCAGGAGGGTTAGGAAAGCTTTACACAACGGATCACTAGGGTTATTTAAATGAATGTTAAAATCACCTGTCACCATAACCTCATCAGATTGAGTAATTAGATCCGAAATGAATTCACCAAATTCTTCTAAGAATAAAGAATAGGGACCAGGCGGTCTATAGACTACTACAAGATAAAGCCTGCTGTTTACAGCTGTAGGCGATGGTTTTAGAACAAGAGCCTCAAAAGATGTAAAATGAATATCTAGATTCGAAGTCAGGTTCAGAATAGATTTGTAGACTAAAGCAACACCTCCACCCTGTTTATCAGCCCTTGCGGCATGAGCATATGTAAAATCAGGTGGTGAAGCTTCATTTAACGGTAAGAAGACATTTGGTTTTAGCCATGTTTCACATAGAGCAATCATATCCAGGCCATGCTGAAGAATTAAATCGTTCACAAGCAAGGCCTTCGATGACATTGATCTAATATTTAAAAGGCCAAATTGAAATGTGGTAGTGTCACTAACATGATTATTAGACGGTTTAACAGCTGAGGATGTATTAATCTTAATCAGATGCCGCGTCTCAATAAATCTGGGAGGTAAAGACCTATAAACACGATGTGATACAATAACTGGGATGCTTTCAGGTATAGAGTCTTGGATAACCTGATCAGGTGCTTCACTGAAAAGCACCTTGTCAGTGGTGATAAGAGCAGAAGTAAGATTCACATGGGTAATGTCCCGGGCCATTTTATTAAAAATCTGAGGGAAGGAGACAGTCTCAACGTCACTAACTATTCCATCAGTCTGATGGTTTCCTAGTCTAGACTCCACAACCGCATCAACAACTACCCTAGCAGGCTCTCTAATCACCTGCAGCCCGAGCGCTGTATGGCTATTGTTAAAGACGCTGTAAGGCCCTGTCTATATTCCTGGATAATAGAGCTGCCCCTGCCCCAGTAGGATGCAGGCCGTCAGCTCTCAGCAGCTCGGGGCGGCCCCAGAAGGAAGGCCAGTTATCTACGAAGCCTAAACCCTGTTCTAAACCCTGTTCCCTACAGTAGCGCGCCAGCCAGCGGTTCAAAGCTGTTAGTCTGCTATAAGTCTCATCATTCCCCCGCACAGGCAAGAGGCCAGAGACTATTACTCGATGCCGACACATCTTCCTAGCGCAGTCCAGAGCCCTAACCAAGCTATTCTTGGTATTCCTGCTGCATCAGTCACTTATTAAAGACTTGGTTGCCACTTCTCAGTCTTATGTCTTCTGTACAATTTGCCGATACAGTAGTACCTTGAGATATGAGCTAGTCGACATGTGACTTTTTCTAGATCAGACCTGTGGCTCTGTCCATATTTCTGTTTGACATGTGAATATAAAGCTGAGATACAAGCCGTGCTTTGGAAGACCCCCTCTAGTTGGCGGATGGATACAAGATTAGCTGAGACCAGATCTCATGGTCATTCATGGAGTAAAGATGAAGTTCATATGTGCTTGTGACTTTTGCGTTTCTTTTAATACTTTATCATGTTTTATAATTAATTATACACAGGCAGGTATAGCATGCATGTCTATTGTTTTATTAAAAATATGTGTGTTTAGGAGGGGGTTTTTTTTCATAATTTAGAAGCTTTGGGGTTTTTTTTATAAGGCTGGAACTAATTAAAATGATTTTAGTTATTTTAAATTGGGAAAATTTGTTTTTCAGGTATGAGCTGTTTGACTTAAAAGCTCAGTCACAGAAAAAATGAAACTTGCATCTCAAGGTACTACTGTATCTTAATGCATTGTTTTCTTTTGTCCACTTTTATACTCAGGCACAGAGTTTTGGTACCCAGATCCTGGATGAGGATGGTCTGTTAGAGCTGATCAGGACAACACCAGGAAAGAAGTCCAAATATGTCATTGCTGCGGAGGCTGAGGTCAGCATGAACATTTTTTTCCTGAATGATGTTCATGAAATCATTTAATATGTGACGGGCTAATATGACTTCCAATTGTTTTATTCTTTTAGAGGAAGGTGTCAGTGACCCGCACGCCCCCCAGTAAAACTTCAAAGAGCACCCCCAAATCTCAGAAGACGTCTCCCTCCAAAGGTAACTCTACATCGCCTCACACCCCAAGTCCGTCAAAGACCAGCTTGGTGCAAGGCCACGGTGCCAAGTTCAAGGAAGGTGGAACTCCAGCTGGGAGAGGCTCACGTTACACAGCTAGGAGAGACCTGGCGCTTTCATCTTCTTCTCCATCTTCTTCTGGATTGTCATCCTTATCGACTGGAGAGTGCGACAGTCTGCTGTGGGTTGACAAGTACCGGCCGCTGTCTTTGAAGGCTGTTATTGGCCAGCAGGGAGATCAGAGCTGTGCCAATAAGCTGCTACGTTGGCTGCAGAACTGGTACAAACACCACGGCGGGAATGCTTCTAAGCCACCAGGTATCAACATGTTGAACTGCGTTTGTGGTGTTTGAGCAAATTTGATGGTGATGAAAACTGGTTGCCAGGAATTGTTTTGTTCAGTAAATTTTCAACTCGAAAAGATGTTTCTGTCTGCAAGAGCGTGTGATTTGTTCTATTTTTATTCTGCGTAGCTGCAAGGTTTGGTAAGTTTGGAGGAGGAAAAGATGATGGATCAGGATACAAAGCTGCTCTGCTCTCTGGACCTCCGGGTGTTGGGAAGACCACAACAGCTGCCCTGGTCTGTGAGGTCAGTCTGAATACAGATGCCGGCATGTCTTGGGAAATTTTTGTTTTGTATGTTTTGCCATGTTTAGTGTGTTATTTTTTAATATTCATAAACCAGTGATCTCCAGCTGGTTACACATTTCCTCACAGTCTGATCTGTACCCCTCTGTGCTTGTGTGATTTTCTTACAGGAATTGGGCTTCAGTTATGTGGAGATGAATGCTAGCTGCACTCGCAGTAAGAAGAATTTGAAAGAAGTTGTCGCAGAATCTCTTAACAACACAACCATTGAAAATTTCTACAAAGGTGAAACTATTTTATTTCTTGTTTCTTCATGGTGTTGTGTTATATTTTTTACTTGAAATCGGTCTTTATTGATGCACTTGTTTTTCAAGAAGTTCAGCAGAAGTTTTAATTGTGAAATAAATCCAGACGAGATCGTGGAGCAGAGAAGTTTCTGTTTGCATTTTTTTGCTGCACAATGTCATTTCAGTGCTTGTGAAGCAGTGTGCTAACATTTTCTCAAGGTTTGCAAAAATAATAGAAAAATCTAAGAATAAATATTATAATTAGTATTCTTTGGGGGGTTTTTTTTGTTTATTTGTGGGGTTTTTGGCTGTCTTGGAGATGTTCCATATTTTTCTTGCAGTAAGTGAACTCTATATCTGACTGTTAGTCATGTTTTGTAGGCACGTCTCAGACTGTGAGCAGCAAACATGTCCTGATCATGGATGAGGTAGACGGCATGGCTGGCAATGAGGACCGTGGAGGAATCCAGGTACAGCAGTTTACTGGTGGAAAATAACTGCTGTCGTTCTACGCTGCCATGAAGCTAAAAAGCCCGAACCGCGCTAGTTTTGTAATTTAAATCAAGGTGTATCCATGAAAATCAATTTATTATGTTCTCTTTGTTGATTTCTGACCATTTCCTTCTTGTAGGAGATGATCGGCCTGATCAAAAATTCAAAGATTCCCATTATCTGCATGTGCAACGATCGTAACCACATGAAAATCAGGTCACTGGCCAACTACTGCTATGACCTCCGGTTCCAGAGACCACGAGTCGAGCAGATCAAGGTACACATACAAACAGCCTTTATTCTAGCTTCTGATTAAAATGAAACAGTAGAAACTTCAAAATACATCAGACATGGAGCTGTTGAATGAATTTAGCTGGTACGTGTAGATGTTAAATTGGAAAACCTAATGATTAAAAACAAGCTAAGAATATTCAAAAAGTAAGCCTTATTTATTCCTCTCTTTGTTTCCTTTTTCAGGGAGCCATGATGTCCATGGCTTACAAGGAGGGAATCAAAATCCCACCCCCAGCTCTTAATGAAATGATCCTAGCTGCCGGTCAGGATATCCGACAGGTAAAGCTCAAGTAAAAAAGAATAAAAGTCCCAATCATAATGAAGTCATGGTTACGCCTGTTACCTTTGGTTGCCACTCTCACCTAGATGGTTGTTTTCCCATTAGGTGATCCACAATCTGAGTATGTGGTCAGCCAAAGACAGAGTGATGTCTTATGACCAGTGTAAGTCTGACGCAGCCAAAGCCCGCAAGGACACGAAGATGGGGCCGTTTGATGTTTGTAGGAAGGTGTTTTCATCAGGGGAGGAGACATCCCACATGAGCCTCATCGACAAACTGGATCTCTTTTTCCACGACTACTCACTAGCACCACTCTTTGTTCAAGAGAACTACCTTCATGTTCGGCCACAAGCTGCTGGGTAAGACAGCTCATATTTTCTCCAGCAGGTTTCCAGCCTTTTTGCTTCATGTCTTAACAGACAGGAAAACAAGCTAAATGAGCATATTCCCCCAAAAATTACTAAGTTCCTTGATTTGTCTGCTTTCTTGTAGTGGTAATATGAAGTCTCACCTAGTTTTGCTCAGCAAGACAGCTGACTCCATTTCTGATGGAGACCTGGTGGACAGACGGATCCGCTCTGGGCAGAACTGGTCACTACTGCCAACCCAGGTACCACAGTCACACAAACTAAAAAATAACGGTGGGCTTGTCTGTAGGTCAAGATGCACCCGATCAAACAACAACAGTGGGGTTTTTTTTTTAATATATAATAACATATTAACGTTCTCGCATTTATTATATTACTGGTTTCCTTTTCCAAATTTTTTTTTCTAAATTAATAACATTTTCTTCTTTTACCTGAGCTGTTGTTAATGTTTCATAACAAACACTGAATTTCATACTTAAATAACTAAGTGCACTGGATACTTTTAATGAGCCAGTGCATTTAAACACACACAGACAGAAACGTGTTCCTGACATTCATCATTATGCTGGTCTTTTTGTGTGCTTTCAGGCCATTTATGCCAGTGTGCTACCAGGCGAGCTCATGAAAGGCTACATGAGTCAGTTTCCCACTTTTCCCAGCTGGCTCGGCAAGAATTCTTCTACTGGTAAACATTCCCGCATCATCCAGGAGCTGGCCTCACACATGAGTTTAAAGTGAGCAGATCTTCACACACTCTTTGAACTAGTTACAAAAAATGAAATTGTTTTATTGTTGTTGTTTTTTTTGGCCCCTGCAGGACTCTGAGCAGCAGACAGGCGGTAAACCTGGACTACCTCCATTACCTGCGGCAGCTGCTGCTGAGCCCGCTGCAAAAACTCGGAGCAGATGGAGCTGGCGTAGCCGTGCAGCTGCTGGACGATTACCAGCTCCTCAAGGAGGACGTGGATAGCATCATGGAGATCAGCATCTGGGGAGGAAAACCCGATCCGTACTCCAAACTGGACTCTAAGGTCAGCAGGAGGTGGGAGGGTCTGGAGTTTGGATTTTGGAACCTGTGGTTTAAATCATGGGTCAGAGATGATACGTTAGTTTTATTTACCCATTTGCATTTACTGCTGTTAAACCTAATGTTCAATACACTTCTAAACCCATATGAGTGGTTCTCTCTTGGGTAAAAATTAAATCTACAGACTTCGATGAATGAATCAAAATGACTCTTTCTCTGGTGACATTGTCCTTCTCCTCCCAGGTGAAGTCGGCATTTACACGGACCTACAACAAAGAAGCTCACCTGATGCCATACTCCCTGCAAGGAGTAAAAAAGGGTCGTCGTGGTGGGGGCGGTGTAGAGTCAGAGTTGGGAGGCGAGGATGTGGACAACGACATGCAGGAGTCTGAGGATGAGGCAGAGGGCCTCAAAACAGATGCCATGATCAAAGTAAGAGCATTCTGAAGGGGGTGGAAGTGTGTAATCCTATTTGATACGATGAACAAAAAGTATTTTCTGACTCATCTTTTGGATTTTTTTTTCTCTGTCTTGTTCGTTCCTGCAACAGAAGAAGGCTAAAGCTATGAAGGAATCAAATAAAGAGAAGACAGAAGATTCTGGGAAGGGGAAAGGGAAAGGGGCAAGCAAGGGGAAGGGCAAGGCCAAGAAATAAAACATGACCAAAGGTGGAAAACAATCCCCCTCCTTTCACCCGCACCAGATCTTCGTGTCCTCTGCATCTTCAGTGAACAATAACATTGAAACTGATCTTATCCGCGTCATTCAGCTCATCTGTCCCGCATTCAAACGCTTTACTAGAGTAACACGTGGCTCAAAATTGTATTTCTTATTTTTAACTTAATGTTTTTCATCATAGCTCTTCTAAACGAACGATGCCTCGTATCTGTTCATACTAACAGCTATCATGTCTGTACTCCTCTGCATTAACCCACAAGAGTACAGTGCTTTTGTTCCATCATCAGTGTATGAGCCAGGTGTCACAGCTGTAAATAATGTGCTGTAGTTGAATGTAAAAGTTACTTTTTGCTAAGACTACAATGGAGAAATGTTGCAGAACAAACGGTTGTGCTTACATGCCTGTAAATTGCAATTTTGTAAAACACCTAGTAGGCATTAAAATAAAAATATCACTGAGGAGTGTTGATTGGGTTTTTTATTTTTTAATTAAAGTATCCTGATCTGGCAGAGGCACACATTTTTAGAAAATGTTTAAAAGCTTGTCAGCGTAATTTGGTTTTTAGATTGTTTTGCCTGAATTTAAAAGTTGTTCTTAGACATAAAAACATGACACTAAATAAGTTGGTCAGATCATAGGTTATACTGGTAGTACTTACAACAATGTAACTAAATAATGTCAAATGCCAAAAATAAATCATAACCTCACAGAAAAAGATAAATTCTTCAAATGTTTACCCCAGAACCCCAGAAGATAATCAATTTACAGAACCAGCGTCTGAAAGTGAAACTTAAATTTTGCTTGGAAATTATCATTTATTTATGAAGTATTAAATTTATCAAGCAATGATTTAGTTTGAATCAAGATAAAATCAACAACTTGGTAAAAAATTATATCAAGGTTCTGTACCATCAAAAACAAGTAGTTCTACAGACAGTAAACAAATATTTAAATTTTGAGGTCAATTTTATTAAGCTTTGAAACAAAAAGTCATACCTCATGTCCAAATCGCTCAATCTGTAATACCAAAACGTTACTAAAATATATTTGTCAATCAAATCATACAAGAACCATTTAAATGGATCAGCAGGTAGAACAAGTGTTTCCCAAAGTATATCTCCCATTTACCGACTTCCTTCAGTCTCAAAATGATCCAGCTTTTAATAACCCCATGACACCAGCATCTCTAGTACTTGGTAAAGAACTTCTTGCTCCTCTGACACACTGGAAAAGTGATGCCTACCAGATACCAGAATCATATCTTAGTCCAATCTTCACCAGCAAAACTCCAGTTATTGAGTATTCCACTTCACTCGGCAGAAAAGCATCCAAAAATTTCTGGCTTATCTAAATGTTTTTTTCCTTTTCAGCTTAGTGGTGGCCATTGGTCCTACCAGAAAATCTTCAGGGCTGTACTGCATGAGTACAGTAAATCATTGTTACGGTGTTTTTAACTATTTGCAAATGCACATTTTTAGTCTGCAGTAGTATTTGAAAGTAGCATTTTGCTGGAAAACCTCAAATCCGCTGCACTGTGCCATTTAAACTACTTGTGTTATTTGGGTATCAGGCATTTGTGAAAACTGAAGTATTAGTATCTACAGTTCTTTATTAAACTGGATCTGAGCATGATTTTGTAATTGAAATGACTGCTGTGCAACACAGACCAAACTGAGTTTGAGATGGTGTGATTTTGTAAAAAAAACCTGTCCTTTATAAAAATGTTCTGAAATGAAGAAACCCCTTCGACTTCTTAATACAGTAAAAAGCAAAACAGAACCATAAATATTTCACCTAAAAATACATTTATTTACAGAAATAGAAACTATCATGGGACTATTTTTATTGATTAGGTTCATCAGCTCTCAGGTAAATGGAACAATCAGAGATCTTCTTCACCTGTTGGACATTCAGTGTCTCGGAGCACATGGGACATACCGTCTCTGTTTCCAGCAACCTGGACACACAAACGGTTCGGTGTAGATTAGAGAATGTTACAGAAAGAGAAGAGACTGAACCCGCTTATACTTAATCAATTTCACTGAGAATAATAAATATTTTACACCACTAACATCTGCACTTTACTTATTTAGACCGTTAACACAGGTTAGGGACTAAACAAGTACTCAACTGAGTATTTCATGACATCAGTGACTCAAATATTGTGTGGATATTGAAAAAGATTGTCCCCAGTGACCGAGCTCTAGCTCTGCAAAAAGAGCTTTAGTGTTGGGAGTGGAGGCAACCCACAGGTCATGACAGCCTTGCATTACCACGAATTTCAATTAGAGAGAAATCATGATTAAACCCAAACGTACTGTAGGCTGGAAATGGTCTCCAATCAGACTATGACTGGTTTAAAACACCCTCCAATATAAACTAGCACCCATAACATTTACAGATAAAGTCACAAGACATTCTGAGAAGATTCAAAGATTTTTTCTTAAGAATTACATTTATTTTTATGATTTATGAATTTCAAAACAACTATGTTTACTGTACTTACAACGTTAATTGTGAGTAGAGAGCAGGAAATTCACAATGTGGACATAGAGACCAGTCCTCCTTCAGCATATGACGACCCTGAGAATTGTTTTTAAAAAGAACAAACGATAAGACAAAGTAGAAGTGTAACCATTTTGCTCAATGAAAATAGTGTTTTTTAATCAGGTGTACCGTGGCAATGCAGTAGGGCAGATTGTTGTTGCAGGAAATGCACAGCAGTTCATTCTGCTTTAGCTGAGAGCCACAGAAAGGACAGGGAGTAGTTTCTTCCTCCAGCTCAGATGTATCTGGATGTCTGTAATGACGCGTGGAGAAAAGAGGGAATTCTCAAAACATAGAAAACATGTTTAAAAATTAAAAGTGACAGAAAAAGGGAAGTGCAGACTCACCGAACTATAGCCTCAATCTTCTTCCTGTGCGTTGGGTTGATCTCGTTACGGTACTCAGGTCTCAGCAGCATGGCGGCAAAGCTGAAAGCCGAGTTCTTCAGTCCAGCACGATGGCATTCAATAACTGCTGATGTTAGAATGGGAACGACATCTACACACAAAAAGAGTACGAGATTTTTTAATTTCAATGACATTTAAGCATCATTTAGTCTTTTCCATCTTAAAAAAGGTGGATCTCACTTTCCCTCTGTGAGAGACTTACGAGATGGAAACTTGCTGATGTTGTTGCCAACGCGAATGAGCATGCGAGCTGCTTTGAGGTGGTCGCCCCTCTTCACGTGAATCTATATGATCACACAAAATTCTTCAAAGTCAACAATACTGCACTCAAATAATGTTAATGTTATAGTATGATGGACAACAATCCCTTGTATCTGAGGAGTCCTAGAAAACAAAAACAGGATCACTCTGGTAAACTTGTAGTTAAAATGCAGCTATGGTTCAGCACACTGTTGCTTCCCCTGGAACTTGTCACCAATCTCAGGACCATTGATCTCAACAAAGTTTTAGACCCTGAAATGAATGACAGGCACCCACATTCTTCACCATACATCACTGTATGGCCACACACAGCTCCAACACCATCATTAAATTTGCTGATGACATGAACCGCATTCTGAACATCAGCAAAACCGGAGCTCTGATTGAGGACTAAAGGGAAATACAGAGAGAAGAACATGCCCCCCTCTACATCAATGGGATTACAGTGGCTATTCAGCAGCTCCAGGTTCTTCAGGGTCCATGTAAGTGTATGATGACTCCAGGTCACGTCCTCAGACTTTAATAAAAATTCAGCCAGACAGCGCCGCTTCTTCCTGTGCCGGCTACAGAGGCTCAACATGGACTCCAGGATACTCTACAGATTCTAGGGGGGCACCATAGAGTGTTTTCTAGCTGCATAACCGCCATGTTACTACAGCTGCACTGCCCTCAACACAAAGTTATACAGAGGGTGGTCTCCTCACCACATCACCAGGATGGTGCTGCCTTCCATGGGGGACCTCTACAACCCACTCCACCCCAGCAGCAAACTGTTGCCCCTGTTGCCATCTGGCTGATAGTATTATAGCATTTGGGCCAACAGCAGCAGGTTTTTGTTTTGTTACCATCTTCATCTCATTACTTACTTATATTTATCTAAGATTACTTCTTTTAAGCTTTGTCAATGACACAAGCACTTCACTGCCAGCAACTGCTCTATGTAATTGTTGTGCACATGATCAATCAGCTCTTGTTTATCAAGCGTTTAGTTACATCAACAGATTTTTCAAGGCAAAAATGTTATCCTCACTTTAGCTATTTTTCTCTCTCTGATGTGAACAAACATTGCAACACCAAAAACAATAATTTTACTATCTCTAAACAATGAGCACCAATATGGCTGGCTTACCATTCCTCTTTCCAGTCAGGCTGTTCAAAACTACAAACACTTTTTCTGGATATCGTGTTACACACACTGTAGTAGTTCTAACTGAACATGAGCCAACATCTCACATTGCTGCTTCGCATTCAGCCCCCATCCCAAAAAAACATGCCAAAATTATGAATGACAGACATCAGTTTCACTGACCTTGACCAACAGGTATGAGTGCAGGATCATCAGGTTTGTGACCATCTCAGCAGGGATTTTGATCTTCTGAGCCTGCAGTTCCGTGTACATGCTGAACAATACGTCGTGGGCATTTCGATAGTTTCCTTTGGGAGAAACGTGGAAAGGTAAATTGAATGTACAGAAACAGACACTTTATGGTAAACATCTATTTTGAGAATGTTGGTATGTGAATACATTTGTACCTGCACATTGTTCCTCTCTGGCAATTATGATGGCGGTGCGCGCTGCCTCTCGGTACCGCTGCAGCGCCATGTACAGACGGAACAGGTACTTGGCATCCTGGGAAAAGAAAAAGAAGGCAAATAGCACTGACTACTTTAATCAACAATGTCATTCTCACTGTCAAACAGGATCTGATTTACACAGATGCATTTACATTGGAGATAGCTGTTAGCTAACTGCAGTTCAGTAAAATGAAAGCCAAATAAAAGTGATGCGTGTACAAAATAATAACCTTATGAAGGCATTTCCTACAAAAGCTTTTGATAATATTAACTAATGTGCACATTTTCACCATCAGAAGCTGCAATTTTTTTACTGACCCCAGTACTGAGACAATCCAGCAGACAACTAAACACATTTAATGTATCTGATTTTATTCTCTTGCCCTAAAGGCTTTGAAAAGCTTCTGTTCCTCTCTTCAGTTATATATCAATTCAGAATCTTCATCTGGGGATCATATGTACAAGAAAGGCAACTCTAGGATTTGCAAATTGACTGTCATCTGTCATGGTATTTTTTTTCTGTGCCATAAAAGCAGAAAATATCAATTCTAAGACAAACATATTATTTGTGTTTCTAATTAGGTTAGAGATTCTCTTCGACATCCATAGGGAAATGATCGATTTCCATATGGACTGGTAGTGACTTTCGTAAAACTTGGATATTATATTAGGTATTTGAATGGAAAGACACGCTGGCCTGCAGACATGGAGGAAAACACTGGAAATTCTAGATCTAGACGTGACACTATAGATGGTTTGAAAGTGTTCAAAACTGAAAGGCAGTGAGAGGCAGAAAAGGGGATGTCTCAACAGTTACCACATTTATCAAAAATTCTCGAGAAACTGTTCATGAAGGACTAGTGATAATAACTGAGTGACTGAGCGGCTGGGAACAACAATGTGCCACCATGGCTGCAAAAATTCAATGTATAAATTGGTTGACAACATATTGTGATGAGAGATGTTTGTTGATTCTGGGGACGGGAATTTCACCGTCAGTTCTTTTTTTTTCGAGTGTTCTTGATGTTATTGAAGGTGTGAAGTCTGTTGTTATGACGTCGGGGAAAAAACCAAAGAAACAAATAAAAATAAAAAAAATTATATAAAATATAAAAGCAAAACAGAAGACAATCCAATGCATTAACTACCTTGGGCATGCCATCGCTCTCTCCCATCAAGTAGTCTATCAGCTGAGTCGTCAGTGTACTGTCTTTGGCCTGACCCACCTGTAACACACATACAGACACACACCACACACACCCCTGAATCAACCAAGGTCATTTTGCACTTGTACTGGGATATTCACAGTGACACCCACCGTCTGTATAGCCATCTCAACAGCTTGGTTGTCATCAGTGCTGGGACATTTCAGGAAGTGATTCAGGGCCTGAGTGGTAGTGGATGGAAAAATAGAGGAAACCAGCGAATGGATTCAATAACTGTTTTTGCATGCAAAAAAAAAAAGACTGCTTTGGTTTGATCAGAAAAAAAGAGTTCTCACTCTGCTATATTGTCCACACTTCTGGAAGAACTTGCCAGCCTGCATGTGCTTCTTCTCTGCTGCAAAGTAGAGAGCGATACTCTGGTAGTCCTCCTGCGTTGCCTCAGGCCCTGATTAACAAACCACAGCAGTTGTTTAAATTTCAACCCTTTCATTGAAAGTAAAAAAATTGTGACACAGTATAACGTTAGACCCATTATGCTTGTGTATTCTAAATTGAAATTTAAAAAAAAATAAAATAAACACACAAAGGTACCGATAATGTCTGCGTAGACCTCCATTTGTCCGTGCTGCTGTGCCAGTTGGAAGGCTTCATCATTGCACTGAGACAGGACCAGTAAGTAGATGGCTGATCCGTAGTCGTTCAATCCCTGGAAGAACCTGAGGCATACATGAACATATGTTTATTCCACAAACAGAAAGCAGCAGATGACAAGAACTGGAGGGGACACAAACAGATTAATAATCAGTGAGAAGCTAGCAGTACAACAGATAACCACTCTACCCCTGAGCCACAGACACCCTGTATTTCATATACAGTAAGCATAAACTGAAAATCCCTGGACTGTTTTGGAGATTTGGACAGACAAAATGACAATTTGAAGACACCACTGAATATTTTAATTATAGCTCTTTTTCTATGTTTAGTAGCTTACATAATTAAAAAAAAGAAACAGCAATTAGTTGATAAAGTTGCAAATTTTATAAATTCTTTTTACCAGTACATCCTGTGACATGACAGTAACTTCCCGGTTGACAATACAAAAGTTTCATAGCTCAGAGAGTAGACCAGGCCTGTTCTTTGTCCTACCTGGCGACCATCTTTGCTCCGTCGATGCTCCGTGTCTCCCTCACAATACGAACTGCATCCTGTGGGTTTTTCAGGTGGTCCAACAACACACGGATTGCGTTGTCCCAGTCTTTGGCACTCTCATAAGACTGTGCAGCTTCCTCATACCTAGTACAAGCAGTGCGCAGTATGCTACATTTATTCTTCGCTAATAATTTTACCATCTTCAATGTGACTGACATTCAAACTAAGAACTTACTTGCTGTCTGCCTCTTTGGCTTTGGCGTACTGCAGGTGGATCTTAGGAGAGGAAACTTGTGGAAGCAACTCTCCCACCTTTGCCCTGTGGTGGAAGGACAAACAGTGTTGTATAAAGTAGGAGAGAAATCTGCATGTCTAAGTTTTGATTTGTTTTTCGTCTCACCAGTTCTTGCAACGGATGTAGACTGATGCTGCTTTTTCATAATACTGGCCCTTTTCATAAAGCTGAGCAGCTTCAAAGAATTGCTTCAAGACAGAAATGAAAATCACAGAGGAGGATATAAATGACACTGCTTCAACCTCTGATTGATGAGTGTTTTGAGAAAAAAAAACATCAAACAGTCTTTGAGTTCTGTTCTACAAATGTAATATAATGGACAGACGGAATGGAGAAGACAGAAAAATTTTTGCATCCTGCTCGACTTAATTTGTGGCAGACAATAACTTTGGGAATTATCCGAAACACATTATTTAGGAGATAAGAGAGACTCTTCACCTTCATATTCTCCAGTATGGCTCCACATTCCTTCTTTAGGACTCTGCTCGGGTGTTGAATTGCAATAGCAGCTCCTCTCCTGATGTCACCCATTCTGATGGACATCCTAGCTATACCTGCTTGACATGCTTCGTCATGATCCTGGAAACAGTAGTAAGATTGGAATCCTACAATATTTTATAACAACAAAAGTATCTCAGCCTGTCAGCTAAAACTCTTTCTTCAAAGTGTTCTTTGAAAATGCACAGAAAAAAAAATTGATAAGTCAAAGAGGCATTTCATAGGAAGTGGATTTCTTTGGATGCATGAGGACAGCTATCTGTGTTAAGTTATTGATTAGAAGCACTTAAGAGTTTGAAAAGTATGGAGAAAAAAATTAATGTTATCAGTGCAGAAGTTTCACATCAAATATGCTGTACTTACTTGATTAACGTGGGTCATGCCTTTTTCATAGTGTGCCAAAGCATTTACATAGTCTCCACTATAACGACGGAGAGACGAGGGTTAGACACAGTCTAGATCACAGTCAGGTCTATTCAATAATAATAATGGATTACATTTATATTGCGCTTTTCTGGACATTCAAAGAGCTTCACAGTGGTTCCATTATTCATTTACTCCTCATTCATACATGGTGATGGTAAACTACATGTGTAGACACAGCTACCCTGGGACAGAGTGATGGAAACATCAATCGGCGCAAACGGCTTCTCCAATCACCACCAAACCGGCAATCCTACGATCATTGGATGACCTGCTCTACCACTGTGCAACTGCTGCCCACAAGACTGTGTTTGTGTTTGCATACTTACATAAATTCCAGATGGACGGCATATTCTTTCGATATAAAGGGAATCTGGTCTTCTGCTAACCTCTTGGCTATCATAAGAGCGCTGTCCCAATGCAACAGATCTTTCCTCATCTAAAAGACACACAGATGCACACACATCATGGAAGCTGAACAGATTATATACCGGTTTTTTTTTTTTACTCTACCATCAAAAGGCAAAAGTAAACAGACTGCTGCTATGGATTGTTTTACAGCACAAGCTAGCATTCACTCGTTCACACACATTCACACTACAGTGGCAGTGGCTCCTATTTATGTGGTGATAATCATTGACACGATCACTTACTCAACAACTGCTCAATATGTTGACCCACGACACTACGACATGCAGCTGGAGCCAAAGACTGAACAACTGACCTTGAGATTGTTTGGACAATTCGCTCAGATTCAAAATAATGAATGCTGAATTAATATGCTTGTATTGTTGTGTACCTCCAGTGCAGCGATTGGACCACTTGAGGACAGATAGAGGTCCTGAGCCAAGTTGTATTCTCCAAGAAACAAGGCCAAATGCCCTGCCTGTAAATTCATGTCCTCGATACCCTGGATGGAAGGTGAAAGAGTGAAAGCAGGAGACAGAGAGAGATATTTTTGATTTTGATTTGATATTTACCATCACTTTTATTCATAAAAGTCAAATTACAAAATAATCACGTTGTCACAAAATCCAAAAGAGATTCACGTAAAGAGTATTTCCAACAGTATTGTGCATTTTCTGAACACAGAAACATCTAGCCTTTTAACATTTATTAAACTAAAAAAACAGACAAAATTAAGAAAAAAAAAACAGTGTCTGGTCCGTCTATGTTTGTAGGAGCCACACATCATTTGTCACTGCTTTTTGTATTTTTTAGTTGTCCTGGAGTGAGTATGCTTTTCTACAGCAGCAGCACGTCATACAAATATACAGGTCCTATTCTCTACCTCTCAAGCAGATTTAAGAAATTTGGAAAGCTGCCATAATGTTAGAGGGAGTGATGTATGAACAGTGGTGTGTGTTGTTATGTCTGTGAGTCATACCTGGATATCCTGTAATGACATAACCATGCCAACATCCCCATTCATGCGATAGACCTGAATTGCAAGGTCAACCTCCATGTGGACCAGGCAGGCTTTGCCTAACTCAGCCCAGTCTTTCTCACTACTTGCAGACTTACAGAGATCAAAGGCTTCATGGAACCTGGAAAGGAGCACAAAATAAGTCCCATAATGAAGTTGTACGTTCTACACTATAGGATGTTGCATAAATTTTGCAAACTGTATATATGTGTGACCTATTATTTTGTTTCATTACTTGTCCATTCATGATACACTAACAGAGGTGACGAATGCTCATAAACATCAATCAACGTGAACTTTATTAATATTCTATTCTAATTGTGACTAATTCCACATTTATTTAAAGAATCACTTTGAGAATATTCAACCTCAAAATAATTCAAGCCAACAACCTCTTGAGGGTGAGTGCCTGTTCGATCATCTTGCTGAGCTCCGGTGGTGAATTTGGGGCTGTGCCTGTGGAATGCTTCAGGAAGGAGTGCGTACTGAGAGACACTTCACTGGTCTTGCCGCTTGCCATCTGACACGTCAGCTCTCCATTGTACAACAGCAAAGGTTTCTGGGAGTGAAGGAGAGTGGTGCTTCCAACCAACACCACCCGTGGGCCTTGACAAGAAGGATGACAATATACAATGAAATTACAGTTGTCTTTTTGCTGTATTAAGGTCAGAGGAAGAAGGTAAGAGGTGCCAGATGTTTGCGTTCCATCAGGCACGTGACACATATTGTATAGCAATGGCAGATCATGAGGCAGGGAAACAATTCAAAAGGTCAACAGTTGCATTTGACAGCTCACTAATATATTAAAAGTTAGAAATCTCTATGTATGTTCTCAGTCATACAGGTTTAGGTAAATCAAGACGAGCATAGAGAGAGTCAACTGGACTTGTTTAAGGTTGTTTGAAGACATTTCTCCTCTCATCCAAGAGGCTTCTTTAGTTCAGCTCAGTTCAGTTCGTTTCAGTTGTTCAGTAGAACTGTGAAATGTCTTCAAACAACTTTAAGCAAGTCCAGTTGACTCTTGTTTTTTACTCTTCTTGATTTCTGCAATGTTAGAGTTAATCATCAACTGAGGTAAAAATGCTATGCGTGTTGTTGCTGTGGTGTCACCCTACCATATATGGTGGTTTTATGCAGGACGTAAGTATAAACCTTGTCGTCATCATAAGCTACAAATACTCCTCTGTCTGCATGCCAGTTGTCCCACAGTACTCCTGTGATGGTGGGTGAGAAGTTGGGCAGCTCAATGCAAGATTCTGTTTTCTGTAATGAATGAACACACACAATTAATCCAAATCTGTTCTTTGCATTTCTTTTATGCTTGTGAAATACTACAAAATCTCGGCCATTGATAAGAAGCATATGAATAAAATACATTTATATTTTTGCAGAAGGTTAAATGACTAAATGAGTGCAATCTCATCTCCTTTTAGCGCAGTATTTTAATGACTTACTTGCGTAATGTGCTTGTAAAAACCTCTACTTACACTGTATATATGCCCAATGTATATCTAATAGTGCAAAATGCATAAATGTGTCAAGTAATCATATGTACTGACATTTGCAGGGGACAGCAGGAATCCACCATTTTTATTGTCGATGAAAACCAGTCGTGTGCCGTTTAGGTCAGGGAAAACTTTTTTCACACCAACGGAGTGGTTGTAGATACACACGGTTTCCCAGTCCTCCACCAACACACACACCACATTACCTGACTGAAGAGAGAAGGAGATGACAACACCCATTAGATAAAGCAAACAGGGGTAAAGCAAAGATGAAATGGAAAAAAAGTCATGGACAAAAACATGGATGAGAAAATCTTGGTAGAGTAAGCTCAAGCCAACACCCAATCCATTTGTAACAGATGACTAATAAGGGATCAATAAATGGATGTCTTTGCCAAAGTAAAACCAGGACAAATATTACAGAGCCGCTAAAAAAGCAAAAGACCAAACAGCATCATGACAACATGATACAAATATGTACGCAGTTCTGTCTTTAGACCTACACTGCTCCTCTCTCCTCCTCTCCGACCTCTCTCTAACCAAGTCTCCAATCACACCATACTAACTCGACTTCTTCCCTGGAGTCTCTGTGTTCTATGTCCTCACAGGTTTTTCTCAGGTTCACCCCTCATCCGTCCATCCGCTGTGGATCTGCTCCTCTAATCCAACCAGTATCACCCCTCATCTATCCATTGACTGGGGTCCTGCTTCCTTTCTTCCTCCCTGTCACCATACAGTCGTCTCCATAATGCGACACGGTGGCGCAGTGGGTAGCATTGTCGCCGCATAGCAAGGCAGTTCCGGGTTTGAGTCCCGCTCTGTGCGGAGTTTGCATGTTCTCCAAGTGTCTGTGTGGGTTTGCTCTGGGTTCTCCGGCTTCCTCCCACCTCCAAAAACATGCACTTCAGGATAATTGACCGTTCCGTAGTGTGTGAGTGTGCATGTTTGTCTGCGTCTGTGTAACTCTGCGGTGCACTGGCGTTGCACCCAGAGTTTCCCCTGCCTCACACCCCCAGTCAGCTGGGAGAGGTTCCAGCTCCCCGCGACCCACTACAGCGGATGAAGCGGTAGAAGATGAATGAATGACCAACGATTCTTCAAAAGCACAAATCAATTAGACTTTTTGTGTTAAGGTCTATATGAAATGTGATACAACTGCCATAAATTTCTGGGTAGAGGAAAAAAAATACTTGTGCACCTGCAGCACAAATGCTGCAGAAAAAACTGATATGATATGATATCAATTTAGGATTGTCTCTGTTCTATGATCATGAAATAACAAATACAGTTCTGTACAGAGCAAATACAAGAAATTGACTTCATCAGTGTATCAGTCACCAAGGAGTTTGAGCTTATGTGTTCAAGTGAAACCTTCACACAAATTAGTTTTATGTGTGTGTGCATATAGTGTGTGTGTGTGTGTGTGTGTGTGTGTGTTTATGTACATATATATATATAGACACACATATACATATACGTATACACACACACATATATACATATACAGTATATACTGTATGTACATACATATATACATATATATATACACATGCATACATATACAGTATGTATTCACATGTGTGTGCTGGAACACAACCCACACATACATATACTCACATCAGAGCCATAGTAGAGAAAGTCAGCAGTGAGGGCATGGCAAAGGATCCGGCCTTGTCTGTCACCATCTGGAAACAACTTCATTTGCTTCTTCTCCTCCTGGTCTTTGCTTTCTATCTAGAACATTTTCAGAGACAAAAAAAGACATATACTGATACCCATCCAAATATTGTTCACTTGTCAGTAAAACAGAAACAAAGATGTACATAACCCACCATGTGAAGCTGCACTTTTCCCTCAAACAAAGCTGCAGCATAGTCTGAGTTAAGGCACATGCTAGCTATTGTCCCCAAATACTCTATGTCCTTCAGCTTCTTTACACCTAAAAGAAAAATAAAGCCATGTATTACTAATTTATATCCCCACACACAATGGCACAAATATAAACAGACTGCACAATGTGGTAATCACACCAGGTTCTTGGTCCAGGAATGTGTAGAACCAGGCTCTGTTGTTCATTCCCACAGCCACATGATACGGTCCCATTGCAATGAAAGTAGGCTCTACTTCAACCTGAATGGTCACAGGAGTCTCCTGAAAAAAGATTGGATATGGTCAGCAGAGTCGACCTGCTGTTATACAGCACTCTCATCAGTCTCAACCTTGAACCCACTTATTTGCTGATCTTTTGCAGATGTCTGAAATGATTGTTTTTGGACCATTTGGATATCGATAAAGTAGTAGTAGTCTTTATGATCTTGTATTTTTTACTCTTGATACTAATAATATATACTTCTTTTTTGCTTGTCTGATATTTTTAAAATTAACTGGAAGTAAAGACAGTAATTATTAAGTATATTAAGGAATAAAACATGAAGAAGCACTCACATCAATTTTTTCTCTAAACCCCAATATATGACTGTACTGTACAAAGAACAGTGTTCCTCATTTCAGTCCTCACCTCAGTGATTTTATGCCTTATGTTACAAAAATTGAAACATTCCATATTTCTTTGACCTCATATGTAACAGCAATTAAGTGTACTTCATTTTATGGCTGCCATCAATGAAACAAAATTACTGTGTCACACTACTGGATATGATTTCCAATAATTTGCTATTGCTAAAAAAAATCATAACACAGGCTGGCGTTGCAGAGGATTATTAATTTCATTTTTGTTACATTGCTACAATTCCTCACCTCTTCCACCTGGTTGGACACCGTCACCTCCAGTAGGGAGGTGAGATACGCTAACCGTGTACTGTAGCTGTCACCCAGAATAGGCAGCTTGGTGAGGAAGACATGGAGTGCCCCTTTCTGTGTTGAAACTGCTAAAAGCTGGCCGTCATCTGTCCAACTGAGCTTGTCCAGACCTAAATGGAAGTGAGGAAGAAGAAGTATGAGATTTGTTCAACATGGCCTCTGATGGTATGGTTAGAAAAGAGGGCAGCCTCACCTTTGGTTTCTTCTTCCAGCTCAACTACATTGATAATGTCGCTAAGCTCAGACAGCTCGTGGATCTTAATGCTACAATAACACATGGATTTGTTAGAAAAACAAAACAACAGCAAAGCAGTTGGGTTATTTTCAAAGAGTGTGTGTACCTGTTGTCCCCACAGGAAGCAACCTTATTTAAAGCTGCTGAGATGGCCACACTATTTAGGATATCTTTATAATTGCGAATTTCAAAGATCTCATTCCCAATCTCCCTGACATGAGTGGAAATGACTACTAAGTACCCACGGGAGAAGCCAGTCAATATGTACCCATCACCGTACCTTGAAGAAAAACACAAAGGGTGAGAACTAACATTAACACAAACATCTGACTGTTATGACTTAGTACCTGTGTTTTGCTATTGTGTGATCACATGCAGTACCAGCAATATGACACGATATTTCCATAGTGCTGCTGGAAGGCCAATTCTTGCCGGTCTTCAGGGTTGTTGACATTGACAAGTGTCAATATTTTCTTGTCCACAGACATACTTACCTGAGGAGTCAATATTTTTATGAGGAAATAATATTTGCCATGAATTACAAGTTAAAATTGGCTTCACTGTACATTTAAAGTAGACATCTAGAGGTCAATAAAACTGTGACAAAAGATATGAGGTGACATTTTAAATCAAGATGATATGTGAACATGTGATTAATGTGTAAATTATATAGCATGTATATAAAAAATGAGGACAAAGTAAAAACTCCAGAGCTTACAGTGTTTTCTCCTTGAGCAGACCTTTCATTTGTCTTCAGAACTGAAAAGCAAATATTTGCAGGTTCACCACGAAGCGTGATCTGGCAAAAGAAGAAAACGGAAGATTGGAATTTTTTTTCACCCATATTTAGAATTGTTCTCTTATCACAACACCAATAATTGAGACAAACAAGCATATGTAGCTGTTGAACCTACGTCAAGTTAACCTGAAAAATTTGATAACTCTATAGTTACATTACAAATATCACATATGAACAAGTTAAAACATTTAAGCATCATGTGTGCATGTGTGTGTGTGTGTGTGTGTGTGTGTGTGTGTGTGTGTGTGTACTTGTCTGATGGTGTCCCCCTCATGATTGCTGATGCTCAAAGTGTTGTCATCACTTCCCAGAGCAAGTAAATTCTGTGCACTCCAGCATCCACATGTGATCTTCTTGGTATGTTTACCTAGTATTTATGGAAAGTGGATGAGATACAACAAATATAATATAAATAAGACAAAGGTGTACAAATATGTATGAAATTGCTTTGTATGTATATTACCCAGGACTGGAATTTTGCGTGAGGTCTGCTGATTGTAAATTAAAAGATTTCCCTTTTCTGTCCCAACTGCCAACACTGGACCCAACTTTGACCACAAAATAATGGACATCTGATCTCTAATGAAATCGACAATAACAAGAAACAAAGCAAATGTTTTTGAAATATTTACAGTTGTGTCACAGTGGTTTGATCTTTTTTTTTTTTAGAAAGAGGGCATGTTGCTCTGTCAGAGCATTTGTAAAATGTGTTGTGTGCTTTCCATACCTCATACCACTGTCTATCTGGGATGTTTTATTGACACTGGCATCCCAGAGAAAGATGGAGCTGGATTTCGCAGCTATCACAGCTAAAATGTCCCCATCTTTATCCCAGTCCATTCCCACACAGCGTCTGGGGACATCATGAGAATTAAGAACAAATGAAAAGATATTTCAAAGACTTTTAGTTGGTAACTTGAAACCAGAACAGGCTTGACAAACAGAATTTAAGTAAATAATTGTGTTTCTAAACTTACCCAGCAAGGTTGAGTTCAGTCCACTTTTGTCCATGCCGATCAAAAATTTTCACAGAGTTGTCATGTCTATATTTTAAAAAAACATCACAAGATTCTTAAGTAATGTACTGATAAAATGGGTGTGTATAGGTATATGGATAAACTAGACTGAACTTCTAACAGCAGTTTACTCACCCTGCAACAGCGATATAATTCCCAAGACTTTTCTGCCACTTATAAAGTAGACTAAAACCTGACCAGGCCTTGTCATTCAGGGTGAAAAGACTCTATAAACACAATAATTACAATGTTTAATTGCGTTTTACTTGGGAAACACACAAATGATATATGAAATTTAAAATTACACCGCATGTACTTGGAAGACAAATTTTCTGTTTACTGCTTGCATATTTGAATGGCTTACCATAACATTTTACCACGATACGCTCATCATGGTGAAATGTCACAACAAGCATAGTTGACATTTTGCCAACTATGCTTGGAACTGTTCGACAATGCACTAAAAAAAAAACCCGATTCTTTAGTAAACTGCAGTTTACGATGTGGTTAACGAGATAGCTGGTTTAACCATTTTCAGCCAATGACAATAACGTTACATTACCAGTTTTCACAAGTTTGCTACTGAACGCTAATGCTAGCACGGAGCTAAATTAGCTAGCCAAATGAAGCCCTTTGGTGTGATATAACTCAACCAGAAAACGTAAGAACAGATGTAACGCTACTGGAAGTCAATAACTCGGCACTAACCTTCATATTTGTGTTATCGCGTTCAACTTTCTTAATTTTTATACAGCTTGCTCACGGACGCTGGATGTCCCGTATATTCCACAATACTTCCGTCTGAAGCGTCCGCAGAAGCTAAAACGATGTCATAGCAACAACCATCAGCCAATGAGGAGCCGCTAAAGTAGCGCGTGAGAAAAAATACAGGGAAGTAAGAACATGCTCTTTGTCGTCTCCAGGATTCAAAGGATTCAAAGCGTTTATTGTCATGTGCGCAGTAAAGAAACAGCTTCCCTGTAAAAATTAAAAACTTCGTTTTTTCCACTTAATTCCATATTTTTTCTAATATAAAAATATTTTAAAAATATAAAACATTTAAATTACTTCTAATTGCTGGATTAGAAGTAATTTAAAATCATCCACATGGAGTGAAGGAAATTAATACTGTATGATAGTAATGATCGTAACATTTAGTCTCATAAGGAAGCGGTCACTGGTTGGCGACAGGTCTGAGTTGGGAGCACTGAGGCTTATGGGACTGTTAAAGTTAAAGTTACAAAGTGATCTTTTGTCATGTATTGATGTTTAAGTGAACTGTATGTGTATTTTTGTTTCATTTTCTTGTAAATAAGACGTCATTTCGTTTACAAGATGGATGGATGCATCGATGGATGGATGGATGGATGGAAGGACAGTTGGATGATGGATGGATGAACTTAAAAAAGTGCTAATCTGGGTCTGATAGGTCACTGAATAGCTTCAGACTGTTCACAGGGATCTGGTATGGAAGTTAATGTGAAGAGAGAGGAAAGTTTTTCATTCATGGGTGGAAAAAATAACACTAGGAACAAATTAAGTCAATCTTGTTTCATCAACGTCGTGACTAACCTTTATTCATATCTTACCTGACCCTGGATCGGGACCAGGGTGATCTGTGGTGGCTTGGCAAGCCACGTGTAAGAGGGAGAACACTGGACCCTTTCTTCCCCTTTGCAGCTCAGGGCGCTCCGTCCTTTTCCTCACGTCTATCGACTAGTGGTGCGACGTCTCCTTTGGTCGTCATGACAGGTGCCGTGTGGCTGAGATGATGCCAAACGTTGACCTTTCCTGCCAGCCGGACTGCGGTGTCGGTTCTTTCCGTCATCTGAAATGGGCCTGTCCACCTGGGCTCCGTCCACTTCCGCTTAAGAGCCTTCATCCAAACGTGGGTCACTCTGTGGATGGCCCTGAGTTCGGGTGGATGACCCCTCGCCTGCTGCTGGATCTGTTCTGTGAACCTTGAACACAACAGGTGAACTGATTTTAAGACATAATTCTTACCCTTCCAGTCCAGATCGGATGTCAGTGGTGCACTCGGTCCTGGAAACGATCGTTGTGTCTGTAACTCAAAAGGAGAAAGCCCTGTGTGGGAGTTTAGTGACATTGTGGTGGACCCAACACACCACCAGGTGGTGATCAGTTGACAGCTCTGCGCCTCTCTTCACCTGAGTGTCCAAAACATACAGTCTAAGGTCAGATCACACAATCGCAAGGTCGATCATTGACCTCCGACTCAGGGTGATCTGGTACCAGTTACACCTATGAGCATACTTGTGTTTGAATATGGTGTTAGTTATGAACAATCTGTGACTAGTACAGAAGTCAAACAACATAACACCACTCGGGTTTAGATAAGGGAGGCCATTCCTCCCAATCACGCCCCTCCAAGTGTCTCCATCATTGCAGACATGTGCATTGAAGTCCCCCAGGAGAACAATGGAGTCCCCTGCAGGAATCCCATCAAGGACCCATTTAGGGACCCCAAGAAGGCCGAATACTCTGACCTGATATTTGGTGCATATGCACACATAACAGTCAGAGTTTTCCCTCCCGCAGCCTTAAGGCGTAGGGAAGCGACCCTCTCATCCACCGGGGTAAACACCAACACAGCGGCGCTCAGCCGGGGGCTTGTGAGTATCCCAACACCCGCCCTTCGCCTCACGCCTGACGCAACTCCGGAGTAAAACCAGGTCCAACCCCTATCCAGGAGTTTGGATCCAGAACCGAGGCTATGCATGCAGGTAAGCCCCACCAGATCCAACTGGTAACGCTCCACCTCCAACACAAACTCTGGCTCCTTCCCCGCCAGTAAGGTGACATTCCACGTCCCCAAAGCCAACTTCTGCCGCCCGGGTCTGGTCCGTCGTGACCCCCTGTCGTCACTGCCACCCATATGGTAGCGCACCCAAACCCATCGGTCTGCCTTGTGGGTGGTGGGTCCAAAGGGGTGGGAAGAGTCCACGGTGCCTTTTCGGGCTGAGCCCGGCCAGGCCCCGTGGCAGACCCGGCCACCAGTCGCTCGCTGACTGGCACTCCGTCCAGGCCTGGCTCCAGATGTGGGCCCTGGGCTTCCTCCGGGCAGGGTCACATTTTTCCCTTTTCAGTTTTTCATGGGATCTTCTGAAACCATTCCTTGTCTTGCCCTTCACCTGAGACCTGTTTGCCTTGGGTGACCCTACCTGGAATACAAGACTCCCGACAATATAGCTCCCAGGATCCTTAGGGCACACAAACCTCTCCACCATGATAAGGTGATGGTTCCTTGAAACTTGGAACATATTGCATCATATTGCATGGCTGATGTGCAACGCAACAGTAAGGCTTGAATATCGCCAATTGTGAGGATTTGTCCTGGTGCCAGTCTGCTCAATGCCAAAAACCACTGAACTCCACCTGCTTCTAATTGAGGAAGTATGTCACTCATAAGGGTTAATTCTGTAAGAGAAAAAGGCTGATAAGTGCTCTTGTGCCGTCCTGCATCATCCGTTTTCAAAATCCAAGGATATTATCCTTCTGTGGGCGCCACTGAATGTCTAGGCTTCTCTACTGCCGATCTCCATTCCTCCGCCAGAGGGCGCTCTTCTGGAGTTCTTCCAGCTGGAATACGCGAGCTCCGTCAAACAGGTGGCGGTGTTGCCTCATCCTCTCGATCTGTGACGCTCTGCATGTGAATGACGGTGTGGTGACAAAGTCTGAGGCGCATGCGTTTCTACTATGTTATCAGCAGCACTGAGCATTCTATTTTTGGCGTTGTCGGAAGCATCAGACCTGTTATGGATTGTGGTGTCAAGCCGCGTTGCTATCTTGTTAATTTCATGTCTCGTAACTCTTTCCTTCTCACAGTCTGCTCTAAACTGGTCAAAGGACTCCCCCTGCTGGTGTTTTATTGCCTCGTATGGTTCTGCTAAACGCTCTACAGTAGCTCTCTCTCTCTCCTGCCGTCATCGGGTCACACCTTCCTTAATTTTGGGTCTCACTGTTACTGATACTGAACCATCTGGAACACTACATTCTGCCCAATTAACATCTACCACTCCATGAATAATCTTTAATACTGGCATTTGGAACGACACCATGGTTTTCTCCTGGTCATGTTCAACGCTGTTATTGTCACAAAATGGATTATTTGAACTATAAGGAGGAGGATTTGGCATGTTTTCAATTCTTGAGAGATCAGGATAAATCGGATGATAGTTTATGGTAGATGGAGACTTTCCCTTCTCAGCGTCACAGTTTCAACGATCTTTCACATCAGTCATTTGTTCAGTTTTGGCTGCAGCCGCATTCATTCCACTTTCACACACATTCACAACCTTTTCTTGTTCAGACTCTTTTTCTTTTGTCCACATCTTAACTGACCAACCCATAGCATAACATCTTGCATCACAGCATACTTCTTCCAATCTCCGCAGTAATTTTGCCTGCTTTCTACCCGCAATTGAAAGCTTGCTATGCTTTTCCTTCTTTACTTTTTCAATCTTTTTGATGCACGCTTTTTCCACAAAATTCATCAGACTAAACAGTGACTTCTTTCGGCTTAAAGGCGGCATCCAATCCATCTGAACACATTCTTCTACCCAATTTCTCAACCTACTCTTCTCATTCTCTCGCCTTTTCTCATCAATGCTCCCCGTGTATGCCTCCAGACCCATGGTCAGTTTCTGTCCAAGGGTCAGAACACTATCTTCCAACTCCTGAACATCTTTGTCCAAGTCAAACCACTCCTTTTCTCTGTCAAACTCACCATCCATTCTCACAACAATGACACAATTCACACTTCACAATATACTCAATGCAATTTCTCTTGTTCTGCTAACAGTATACCAACAATGCTATCCAACACAGGCCAATACTTTAATGCAGTTTGTCTTGATCTGCCAGCAGAAATCCCTTATACAACAATAGTATCAATCACAGGCCGATACACTTCCTTGTACTGAATGTGTAAATTTAGGAGATGACAACACTAGTAGTTCCAAACTCCAAATATAGAGGAATTCCTCTTACCTTTTCAGGTTTGGGGCCCTTTGGAGGTCAGATACCACCAGACGTCATCACTCGAGTTCCAAATCCTCCTGCTCTCGATCACGTCGATCACGTCTGGGTCACCAATTGAAGAGGTGCAACCTTGCAGAGCTCTTTGCGTGTTTGTTGATCGGGGAAAGCTTTCAGGCAGTTACATGGTGATCACGGCAACAAGCAAGTGTATCAGTAAGTGCAAAGAATAGGAATATACTCTCCTTTTATACATTAGAAGAAGGTGTGTTTTTCTGCAGAAATCACATCAGAAGGAGGTGTGTTTTGCCAACTTCCAAAGTTAAGTCTCAGCTTCATCCTTATCATGCAGCTGGCATAACTCATGTGTTTCTCCCCTCTTTCTGCAGACAGCAGTCATGGTGACCTTCACTTTATTAGTACTTTTTCCACATCAAAGTCATCAAGAGGACATGGTTTACACAATTCAGTTATAGCAGTTTGCATGAATCCCAACAGTGTACAAAAGTTGAAATTTGACCTTGACCTAGTTTTCTCATGGTCAAGGTCATCTCATTTTCATCCCCTTTGCAGCTTGAGTAATGTGCTTTTTGTTTCATCTTTCTATCTGCAACGGTTGCAAAGATATTTGGTGGACTAACGGACAAAGTCAGTGCAGTCTGTGACTGCCTTGGTTCTCTTTACACTTTGGATGAGCTGTATGCATGTGAGCAATAACTGGTTGTACTGATAAAGTGGTTAAGTTGCCTGTTAAATCCAAATGTGTGCACCTTTTGTGAAATGAACCATTCCCAGTTTAATTCTTCCTTTGGATATGGAACTTGTGAACTCAGTCAAATTCTTTTTTGTCTTCTTGTTCCTGTCAGACTTGATTGACTCAGGTGACATTTAGGTGGCGAAACTGGCATCATTTCTCAACACTGCCAGGAGCTGGTTGTCAGAGCTGGTTGTAATTTAAAGCCTCCCATGCATGAAATAACAGAATGAATCAGTTAGCCATTGGTTGCTCTCTTACTTGTTTAATTACTGGAACTGTAAAACGTGATAATTCTTCTTCATGAACTTTACACACAATAAAAATACACAAAACCTCCTGCAGGGTCTCTGGATTGGCCTTAAGTTAAAGCATCTACAATTAAGGAAAATGAGGGCTCATATTAACCCCCACATCAAGGAAATTAATTTGAAGACATACTTCAGAAGTGAAAAACACAAACCACAGAAATATATGAACTGGAAAGGCCATTATCAGAGCTGCTCTAATGGTGAAACTGCTAGAAAAAAGAGCCATATAAAAATACAAATCTAAACCATAATGGCATTTATAGTACCTTGACAAATGGAAAGTGCTTGTGAAAACATCTGCACCATAAAAATGATTTACTTTTATTTTTTAAATGTTGTGTAATGGTATTTTATACAATAGTAAAACAGAGATGAACATTAAATCACAGCTTGACTTTAATGTATAAAAGACCGATAACATATTACAGCAGCGTATATATTATACATACATTATTATACGGTAAAAAAGGAAATATAATAGTGCTGTACAAAAAGAGGAGATGAACATGTTTACCCATTCTCAACAACTGTCATATTATTATTTCTTCATTTCAATTCATTGTAAGGAAACAATAACGCATGGCATATTTAGTGTGCACTGAATACATATATAATTCAATAAGACTAAATACAGATTTTAGATTCATTTTTATACATAATTTGTACTAAATTCATAGATTAATTTGGAATGTTATTTTATTTATTATTCAATTCTAAACCAAACTCTAATTATATCCACACAGCCGAGGTGACATGCTCTTTCTGCTCTGATAAGAAAATTATCTCTACACGAACAGAGCGAAGGTTCTAAGGGGGGGGGGGGGATAGATTATAGTAATGGAATTCTGCCCTACACTTGAACAAACATCAGCTTCACTGTAGGGAATCACTAGCTTGCCCATATTTATTTTGGTGTTTTTTACTCGTCATGGCAGCAGATGTTAGAGACTTTTTAATCTTCTCTGATGCTTGGGGCACTAAACTTTCATCTATGTAGTTGTGTGTGTGTGTGTGTGTGTGTGTGTGTGTGTGTGTGTGTGTGTGTGTGTGTGTGTGCATGCGTGCGTGCGTGCGTGTGTGTGTGTGTGTTTATGAAGTACATTCTGCAGGTCACACTAGCTCTAGATCTGTCAATTCAGACAGGATGCCTTTGTCTCTCACTTTCAGAAGTTTTCCCTCATATACAGTGTGCACATACTGTATATAGACACAGACACACTCAAACACATACCCGACAAGCAAGCTGATCCACACAGGAGAAACAAACAATTATAAATAAGAGACAAAATGATTGTATCTCCTAAGCATTAACCTGCGGTCAGTGTTTGTGTATTTCTGGGGGTTATTGGCTAGAAAAGGCTCACAAATTACCACTAATGTGTGATAATTTCTTGTTGGACTGGCTGAATCAACATTAAGTCACGAGTTCCTTACAAGATCTGTTGTTCTTTTTGTCAGTGTATTCAATTGTGGTCTAATTTATAGTGGTGGGGTAATTGGTTTGAGTGTATGTGTGTCGTAAATCAGGAAAATGGTGAGATTGAAAGCAGTAGGGAATAGGAAATGCAGAGCGTGGAACTGTGAAGATTCTCAATTAAGACAAAATATACTCTTTTCAATGTCTATGCACACACACACAGACAGACACAGACACACAGACACAGACACAGACAGACACACACACACACACACACACACACACACACACACACACACACACACACACACACACACACACACACACATACATATATACATACAGTCACAGAGGAAGAATCTGTAGTGGAGAAAGAAATGCTCGACAGACTGTATAAAACCATGATTGTGAAGTTCAAGTGCATAGCTTTGACCTTTTAGGGTAGATAAAAGCTATGCACTAGATTTGACCATAGATCAAATCTAGTGCACAGGTAGATCAAAGCACTAGCTTTGATCTATGGTCTTACTGACACTGGCCTTTTCCCTCGTCATTCTATCTTGTCCAGTTCCTGAGTGTACAAAAGTTGAAATCTGACCTTGAGTTAGGTTTCTCAAGGTCAAGGTCATCATCTCATTTTCATCCCCTTTGCCGCCTGAGTAATCTGCTTTTTGTTTCATCTTTCTATGTGCACTGGGTGAAAAGATATTTGGTGGACATACTAACGAACTAACTAACTAACGGACGGACGGTGTAACGCACGAGCACTGACAATTACAATACATTACCGCTTTGAAGCTGGATGTAAAAAGAGTACCCATGTTTGTTACAGAATGGCTGTTTACAAGTCTACACAGATTATGTCAATAGACTTTCTTTCATCTGTTGCTGGATGGACAAGAAAGGTAGAGAAAGAGGTGAGAACAAATGCCGGACATAATAATGCACAGTATGAAAATAGCATCAATACGCACAAGAAGATCTTGTCACAGTATGTCACCTCTTTGTCAGTAGAAACAAACAAGTAACTGTGTGTGTGTGTGTGTGTGTGCGCGCACGTGTGCACGTGCGCGCTCATGCCTGCGTGTGCTCTCCCTCACCAACAGCAAAAAAAAAAGAGGAAAAAATTAGCTTTGAGATGGCTGTTCAAAGGTGTTGGTAGCAGTTCACTTTTCTAGCAAAAGTGATGCTCAAATTTAAGGTGTGACACAACTAAACTCAAAATTAACCCAAAACATAAAAACAAATGGTCATTATGGAGTAAACTGTGACCTGATATGTGTCTGACTTTGCAGTGTTGGACACGTGCTTGCAGGCGGATTAAGTCCAGGGAGTAACTTGGTTGGCCGCGTCAGTCAAAGAAGAGAATGTCTGAGTCACATTGACACACAGTCCTCCGATGAATATTGGTCGTCTCACAGTCTGACAGCTACCACACATGCACCTGCTCTTCCAACGCACAGAGGTGCTACCTGGAGCAACAAAAAAGGAAAACATGATAATCAAAATCACAAATCACTCCAAATAAATCCCAATATGTCTCTTTGGTGTTTAAATTATCAAGTTTCTGCTAGCAAGTTCACCACATCAAATTAAAGGTGAGCATATATAATAGACTGCGTAAGCAGGTGACCAAAGAAGTAGTTTAAAATGTTCACACAACATGAAAACTTTCATTTAGGTGACCACTGGCCAAGTCTATCTACTGATAAAGATCCAGTGTGAATGGAAAGCTGGTCAAAGCAGAGCAGGTCACGAAAGAAATTTGAAAATCAGCTGGAAAAAAAATTTGATGATCCTTTGGGTGTCAGAAAAGCTTTGATGTTTTGTTTTTTTTCTATTCATGTTTTTTTTTTTTTAACACAACACATAAAATAATAAAAGCCAGGAGAAGTAGCACCATACAGTGCATTTCAAATCTGTATATTTCATTTTGAGGTCTGTCTCTTTTTATATTTTCAACAAAGTGACTTCATATGTTGAGAAATTTGGGGTGAGCATTGATTATATCAAATGTCTTTCCGATATGGAGAAGAAACCATCTGGATTATTTGTGCAAATTCCTCCGGGATTAATAAAGTATGCAGTATATCTATCTATGTATCTATCTATTTAGCCACTTTTTAAAGCAAAAAACAGAAAGACCATTCCCAATCCAGTAGAAAAACTATGCTATGACAGGGCCCAATATGAGCACATGATGTGATCGTGAGGGAGATGTCAGATAATACATGGAGCAACCAAGTAACACAGTGAGACTGTCAAGCATCATCTGTATGCGTATACTTTTTTCCCAGTCAATAGTAAACGAAGACAATGGTCCAAAGTAATTTATCAGTTCTACAGACGGCATAGTCCTTAAATCAGACAATGTTAATATTATATCATCTGCATGCAAGGCAATGGTATAGTTAGATACCAAGTTCAAGAGTCAAAGCGAAGACCATAGGTCATTCCATGTTGCTGTGTGATTGGGGGCGACTTGTCATGATTAGTCAGAAGTACAGATTTAGGACAGGCATAAAGAGTCACAAATTCTGTGCCAAAGCCAAGTCTTTCAAGCGTAAAATACATATATTTCTAGTTGTACTTTTAGGTCTTGAGTACTGTGGCATTTTGAGAGAGACATGTTTTTACGTGACAACATACTCCCAACCTAATGGGAGCAATCCACTGACTTCCTTCCAGAGAACCACTATCTAAAATTTGGAGGTGCTGACTTAAATGGCAACCACGTCACATTCCGCAACCGCAAACCATTCAGTGCTCACTACAGATAATGTTTTGACGAAGCCAAAAGAACCAATCATCTACAAAAAGTGCAGACACAATTCCAGATCCTGTCCAAGAACGTGACAAGCAGGATTAGAGATGAGGGGCACCTTTAGTGTCAAACATCCATGGGGAATGTGTTTGACTCATGTTAAGGTTACAAACATCTCTCATTTTAGTTACGATAAGGAGTGAATGGCTAATAGCCATGGCCCTGGTGCCCCATTTTTCCATGGTAACTTTAACAAAACAACCTCCTAACACACAAAATACATGTAGGTGTAAGTGCATTTCATACAGATAGTAAGTTTTAACTTGCTTTAGAAATACAGTCATTGTGTCCTTGTACATATGAGTGCACACATATAATGTAAATCCGGGTATGCTTGTCCAATAAGAGTAGAGTTCATTCGCTTGAATAGTGTTCTGTGTGAGTGTGTGTATTACTGTGTACCTGTGTCCACTCGTTTGTCTGAGGGTCGTAAGCTTCTACAGTATTAAGATACACCTGCCCGTCGTAACCACCCACAGCATAAAGACGGTCTCCTAGGAGACAAACACCAACGGCATCTCTGCTGATGCTCATGGGGGCAACTGCTGTCCACACATCTGTCTGTGGGTCATACCTGCACACACACACACGCACACGCACACACACACACACACACACACACGAAGAAGTAATTTTTAAAATTTCATTATGTAAAATGTTATATCTAATTTACTGAGTCCAAACCCGATCTGAGCTGTCTTCATTGTGAGTCTTCTTGCTTTGTATGCATTAGAAATTGGTGTCACGGATTGTTACATGGTATAAATATTTGCAGACAAAAGTCTTCCTCCATTTTCATGGAAGTTAAAAGTACCACTTGCTACAAATGCTAGCAAGTGAATTTTTGGCTGGTTGCTTCCCTATTTCACATTTTATTCTATGACTGGCTAACCATGTTCTGATTTCAGCTCAGTCTTCCTACCTACCTACACAGACAAGACCAAACAGACTCACCTCTCCACACAATCACTTAGCCGAGATGCAAGGGATGAGGCTGGAGCATCATGACCTCCTATAGCATAAAGGAAGCCATGCCAAGTGGCCACACCCACACCTCCACGCCTTTTAGCCATGGGAGCACAACCACTCCACCTGCAAATGGAGGTTTACTAGTGTGTAAATTGCCTTTAATTAAGAATGGCAAAGCACTTCACTGAAAATATCAACCGGAAAATAAAGCCAGGAATAAAGCAGGAGGCAGTAATTACTTCTGGCCTGACCTGTTGGTGTGGGGGTCAAAACACTCCACTGACCGCAGGCAGGATGAGCCGTCACGACCTCCTACCGCATACAGTCTGATGAAGACAAAGACGGTGTTATCACTTCTGGAAGCATACACACATTCGCCCACTCACACAAAACACAAATGCCACACTTCAGAAGTCTTGATTAAATTTTTTGACACTGAGTGCAGGATACACACACACACACACACAAAGATGAAAAAGGAAAATTACTTATTTTTGTATTAATTTGCATCTTTTAATTTAAACTCACTTACTTTCCATTGAGTACAGCTACCCCCACTGTGCTTCTAGGTGTCGCCATACTTGCCACAAAGCTCCACTGTCGAGCCTCGGGGTCCCACCTAGTAAAATAGATAAAAACAACAAGTATGACCTACACATGGTATAAAATGGCTCATTGGATTGGATGGATGAAATATGTGTTTTTCTATCAGTGGATCTTTGAGAACAAACTCTTTCTGAAACTATTAATTGATCATTTAGAGAAACTAATGTTAATAGCTTTTTTGTTAACTTAAAGATCCTATACTATGCTTTTTTAATTAATGTCATTCAGCTCAGAGATGTCCAACTACAGTGTTTTTGAAATGTCTCACCCCAAACTGATCCATGGCCCCCAATATCTTTGATTGAAAATAGTTCATATAATTTTGCTTGAAACACCTCGTTTGAATAGGCTGGCCATTATATGCTAATAAGTTCCCTCTGTCCATGCCTGCCACACGCCCCCTTAGATGTGCTTCATATGCACCACGAGAATGCACGTGCCACTACCCACTCACATTTAGCGGTAGTCCAGAGGTTTTACATTTTCCGTAACTATTATGTATTTCCCTCTTATTTTTTTCATGTTTTTCACTCTTGTTTTTCATGATATATCTGTTAATTTTTCTATGGTAATCATTGAGCTACTTTTTCAGTCAGCGAAGTGGAGCAACCGCTTTAGCCTCTTTAGCCAAATACAACCTCACTTTACTTATGGTCCTAAGTACAGTAACTGTAAATAACTTAATCACTCGGGATACGTCAATTACTCTGTTAATAGCTCCCACTGTTTCCTCAATGTGGGCGCTGCTTTGAAAGTTCTCGTTTTTATGGAGTCGAGCACAATTTTTCATTTTTCTATTGATACAGGACCTGTTTGTTTTCCAGATTCTAGGAGTTGGTAGGGTTAGGGAGGAACACTTTGTATATGTAGAGACATGAAAACTGCATTTTTCATAATAAGACCCTTTTAAAACATTATCAAACTAAAACTGTATGCATCGTATGATTCTACATGGAGTATGGGACATGAAAATATATGTAAATATATGCAAAGTACACAACAGGTAAACAGCAGTTTGACGCACCCTATTACCTTTCAACTGTGCTAAGGTAGCTCCAGCCATCATGGCCTCCTACTGAGTACATGGGCCCCTCTAGGACGGCTACACCTGTGATACACAAACATAAAAACATTATTAAACCCTGGTAACTCACCATAACACTATCAGTTTGGACAACTTTATAAACCCACACAAATTTTGAACAAGAGTTAGTGACTTTTGGGTGTGTAACCAACACCAAGGCATTAGGCATGAAGAGTTAGCCACATGTTGATACCTCAAAGGGAACGGGATTTATTGTCCAAAATATTTGTGGCGCCAGATGAGAGAAAAAATTTCATTTTTTTATGTCCGGAGAATATGACAGGCCAGACACCAAGAAAAATGGTACTTTGCATAAAACAACATGAATAATAAACTTATTATTTAAAAACAACAAAAATATTATTTAGTCTACAAAGACTGCATCGATACCACAAAAAACCAGCTCACCTAAGCCATGCCTGTGTGTAGACATGGGAGGCATAACGCTCCATGTCTTGCTGTGTGGGTTGTAACATTCCACAGTATTAAGAGTCTTAAGTCCATCTCGGCCACCAACCACATAGAGACGGCCACTGAGGACGGCTACACCGAACTGCAGTCTCCGTCCACTCATGGTGGCTACCTGTCTCCACGTATCCCGGCGCAGACAGTACTGCTCGATGCTGGTAGCCCCTACAGATAACAACAGGCAAACATGTGAAAGAAAAACTTGACCCTTTGTTGTCCTCTAATTTGCATTTCCACACATTTCAGCCATCCAGTTACAGAGAGAGTTGAACTTTAATTACTTGACTCCATTGTGTACTCTTGAGAATTATGTGCAAATCATTCCTCTACCCTTTGTAGCATCCATGCCCCCAATGGCAAACATGGCCCCAACAGTTGCCTTGCGGGGTCGGGTGCGAGGACTCTGAAGCAGGGGCTGACGCTGTGGCAAGAGGTGATACTTCATCCCTTCCATCAGCAGTCGTTGACATTCCATACTGTTCCGGAGCAGAGGTTTGGACTCCAGGTCTGCCAAGAACTACACACAAATAAAAAATAAACACACAAGTGCGTTTACAGTTGAAAGATAAGCAGGCATTGGTGTAGACAATGTTTTCACTAATTGTGGAGGTTTGAGAGTCAAATGAAAGCTTTCCCATTGACTGAAGTATTAGATCAGATCTGACAAACACACAATTAAACACAAATGCAAATACTGCACAACAGCTAAAGAAATAAAAGTGAATTACATTAAGTGAGTGAGTGGAAAATCGTCAGCTTTCTAATAGGAGGAGTGTTACAAATGACTGTATCTGCTGCACATTTCACTGTGAGAAATACAACAGAACAACAGAGCCCCTACAGACTTTATGCAGTAAAACTTTGGCTTCAAAATGTGTTGAAGAAAAATTCAACACAACCTTATGAACATAGACTCATTGAGGCTACATTCTCATCAATACACAGATTCATTCATGCATGTTGTACTAATTTTAGAGAGAGAACTCAAGCAGACACAGAAAAAACATACAAACTCTGCACAGAATTGCCACAGGAGGAAGTGAACTAAGAACCTCCTTGCCTTGAGGCGCCACCCCTGTACTCACCGCTTACTATAATCATTGTAATTCTTCTTAATCTTATTTTCAGTCACTGATTGTCACAATGAGAGAATTGTGTCGTCAAGGATTGAGGAAATTTCTTCACGTAACCTACAGTATTGGTTTGTATAAAAAAATGAACATTTACAACCCACGTCATGCTACACACATACAGAACAAAGTGTTACACAGTTTTGTGTATCTGCATAAAAATCCATTGAATCATTACGTAATGAATCATGTAACGAAGCGATAACCGTGACGTAACATTTGGTTAGGTCAGATATATAACATATTAAAATATGCATTTTTGTTCCCAACATCATGTAAAGCAGGGATTCAGTTTGTATTAGCGTCCCTCTCAAAAATACAGTAGAATGATTTGAACCGCAAGAGTGAATTTCAACCTTGAAACTTTAGTCCCTGACAATATAACATGTGGCAAAGCTCTTTGGAGTGCTCACCTGTGGATGCAGCAGTGGTAGTCGGATGTAAGCCAGCAGTGAGGGGAGGTGTCGTTCCCTTGTAGTAGTGTCATAACCAACCCATGACAGCAAAGCGGTTACCACGGTCTCCTCATCGGGCACGTTGACATCATCGGATTTGAGCAGCCTCTCCATCTCATCCACTGGCAGTAACAGGAACTCCTGGCCTCCCACCACGTCTAAAAAATGTTCCTGGTGCACAGAAAGATAAAAGTTCTCAATTGTAATGATAATAAATGAATAAATAATGAATTACAGATGGAAAAATTAATAACCGGAGGAAAACGCATTGGTTGAAAACAAAGGTCAGTTCTTGAAAATGGTCAAAAAAAGAAGGATGAAAAGCCTGAAAATCAGGATTTGGATGAGGAATGGTTGAAATAATTAATCAACATAAAATGCTGAGGCTGCTTGAGATAGAGTATTTATTACTGATTAAGCTATAGATCATTTCAAAAACAAATACATTTAATTTTTTACTTGGCGTGACCTGCCATCAATCTTTTTTCTGCTGTTAAATTTATTTCATAGACTTGATTAATCCACGGAGGGAAATTAGTGGCACACTCAAGTTACTCAAATCACATGCATAGATATTAGTGTGTACAGGCTCCAGTAACACACACAAACTCACACAAGAGGCCTGTATGCATGCAGGGGGAGGTAGAGTGGCAGGCAGCTCCTGCTTGGTGCGCCCAAATGAGCAACTTGTAAAGAGGGATGGCGCCTTGCTCAAGGGTACCTCGGCATTGCTCCGGAGGTGAGCTGACACCTTCCACTGTCAGCTCACACTCCGGATGTTTTTTTCTTTGTGCGGGAATAGGAATCAAACTGCTGATCTTGGTACATTGGATCACTGCCGCCCCCAAAAGACAATCTTTACAATTAAGAAGCCTGAACCAGAAAAGATTACCAAAGAAAGTTGTTTGCATATTTTCTGCGAATTGTTTCATCTCTATTTTAGTCAGTGAATGTTAATGGTGCTACAGACTAAAGCTGGATAGTTAAAAAGGCAAGGTGAGGACAATTTTGGTTTAGATATAATATTCAACCGTTTTTTTATTATCTTATCTGATCTTATATTTTTAATGATCTAATGTAAAGGAAAGAACTATGGAAATTTGAAAGAGTGAAGACAAATGTGATAAATAACCAAACCACAAATGTGGTTTCACAAATGTGAAGAAAACCAGAGTGAACTTATTCCTAGTCCATGGTATTCCTTCCTCACTTTATTTTAACCACTTAGTAAGCTGTGTCTATGTGAATAAGTGTGTGACTGAGTGAATTCATAGACATAGGCAGAGAGTATTGAAATGAAGCCCCTTCAATAATTACCCAATTTACAGTGAAACAATAGTCCAGTTAAAGTGCAGCTGAATGAGAATGAACACTAGAACAGACTCTGAGAGACAGACTCACGGAGGAAAGCAGGGTGAAAAAAGAACATAAAGACAAAAAAGAAAATGAAAAGAAAAAGAAGTTGATGGAGAGCTTTTTCACAGTCACCATAGTAACCATGTGCCGAAAACAGCCTTTGTAGTGATAATGCCGTGTGCTCCTATGAGAGCAAGGAACACATTTGTTGCCAAGAATAGCGTCAAGGCTGGAAAAATGACTCCAACATGGGAAAAAGGAGGAACAGTTTAGCTGTGTTTATATTTCTAATTACCTCTGCTCTGCCCAATTCTACATCCCTAGTGTCAGACCGGTTTTCATAAGGAGTTGTTCTTTTACCGTTGCTGGAGGTGTACCCACCATGGTGAAAGCATGAGCGGCCCTCTGCAGGTCGTGGCAGCCCTGAGCATCGGCGTAGGAACGGATACCCAAACAGTTTGAGGGGTGGAGCTGCTTCATGAGGAACGAGCAGCAGGCCTGAACCACAGACGACAACTGCAGCAGACAGGAGGCTGACAGCAGCGACTCGATGGTGTCCTCTCTCAACTCAAGACGGCCTGGAGGAAGAAGAATGAAACAAGACAAGAGCAACATTTTTTAAGTGCACAGTATTTTATATTTAAAAGGGTTTAAAATCAAGAGTAACAGCAACATCAAGTCAAGCAACGGGCACTTCATTTTTACAAGTAGAGAGCACAAAATGAATCCATTTAGTCAACATGGAAAAAATTATGGCTCCTGAAGACATAGACTAGGGATGTTTATTCCTTGCAAATTCATCTATTTTCTTGTAGGCCAGACGGTTGTAATCGTCTAGTCCACAGCCACTTCTTCCGCTTTGTGGGTCACAAGTGTGTTGGAGCAAATCCCAGCTGACTACGGGCAAGTGCTGGGGTACATCTCGGATGCATCGTGTAGCCACATGAAAGGCAAACACTTATGAGAACACTGAGACTCACGTCAATTTAGAACTGATCATTCACCTAAGCTGACTGTTTTTGGAGGTGGAAGGAAGCCTGAGAACTCACAGAGACATCACGCACACAGGGGGAGCACGTACAAACTCTGCACAGAAAGGACTCAAATCAGGACCCTTCTAGCTCTGAACCGATAGTGCCACCCACTGCGCCACAGTGCCGCCCCTTCCTTTTAAATCCAATTGCAAAAAAAAGAGAAGACAGTAGGAAAAATTCTTTTTTAACGTCCGTCACCAGTGGAATTTTCTTTGTGGTCCAAAAGAAGTTTTAAATCTGCACGGTGGTAAAAATGAAGACTAGTCTATCTCAAAATTACAGCCTATTCTTCAATTTTCCAAACCAACCATTCTGCTCATGCTAAGATGTGTATGATGCATGTGCATTCACTTGTGCATTTAGAATTTGGAATTAGAATGTACACTCTGCTTAAATATAAAAAATTGCATTAAATAAACCGATATATTGAAACATAAAAAATACTGTACTCATATAAGTGTAAATGTAAATATAACCAAGGCCAGTACTCATCGTAGAATGTGATTTTTTTTTGCTAGAATGAACAAAATTCTTTCCGGCAATAAAAGTCATCAGTTTGTATGGGTACCTGTGTATGCGTACTGCACCAGGACCCATAATGCATCAGGGTCTACTCCTTCCATCTTCACCTCATCTTGTTTGGCCTCCCTGACGTCGCTGGTGAACATGGCCGCAAAGTAGTCCGACACGGACGAAAGGACCAGTCTGTGAGGGGAGAGAGTGTCAGGCATCATTCTGGGATTGAGGGATGAATGGTGTGAGGCAAGTTACACTCAAGTGCACTGCCACAGGTAAACACACAACCACACACACACACACACACACACTCACACCTACGGCCAATTCGGTATCATCAGTTCACCTAAGCAGCATGTTTTTGGAGGGGGAAGGAAGCGGGAGAACTGGATTGTTCACCATCCCAAATTAGACATACTAAATGCATCAGATGAAGTGTGTGTTGGATGACTAAACCGTGTCTGAAATACCAGGGTTGTCCAGCAGTACATACTAAAGCTGAGAGAGAACTCCTGCAAACACGAGGAACTGATAATCATCTATGTATTTGAAGTTTCTGGAATTTTTAAATGGCCTTTACTGGTGAAACTGACAAATGTGTTTTCTTCCAAGATCTACTAAGAATCAGGAAGGAATGAAGAATCTGCTCCACCAGCGGGGATTAACAGTCAGGAAACCATGTTATTGTAGGACGCACTGATATTTTTCCAGTGATTAATAGTCTGATGACTATTTGAGTTTATTCTTAGCTGACTGTTATCTATATACTAAATCTACATCATGGACTCCTGTGAGCTGGTAAAGACTGGTATAGGTAAAACATGCAGAGACGTCAGGGAAAGGTTATCTATAATTCAGTTATATATGTCATCGTAGTCTTTCTTTATTTCCTGCAGTAAATCAAAATGTCTAAATTTTTTTAAATTCCCTAGCTGCACATGCCTTGATACTTAAAAAAAATCTTCTATAAACAAATGTGTCAACAGAAACAATATAAAAGAAGAAACCCCATGAGCCAGACCAAGCTCTGATATCCCTTAGAAAAGACAAGCCAGTTCATGCAGTCAGAAAAGATTAGTCAATTTATATTTTCCAATCAAAACAGGGAGACAGAAAGACAGAGAAAGAAAGGCACATTAGTCACGTAAAAATTAGAGGTGAGTGTCTGAAAAAGCAGATGGGAAAAATTAATTTATATAATTCCCAAATACAAAAATCCTCATCAACTGGGGAAAAAAAATCAAAACACCTGTGTGTGTACTTAATCTACATGTGCATATATGCATATATGTATAATCTCATTGCTGAGTGTCAAACTGGGAGCTCAATAGATGGCAGAAAAGAGTGAAGTGTGTGTCTGTCTGCACATGTGTTTTTATAAAGGTATCAAAATACACAATAGTCGTGAAGAAATGAGTCTCTGTGAGTCTCTGCAAATTGACTAAGTGCAGGTGAATGACACAGGCTACGAACAACCTTGAGTTATTTACATGGAAATGCACTGCAAACACAATGTCACATTGTAATGGAAAGGGAATATAATAGACCAGGGGATGAAATCAGGAAACAGATGAGGTAGAATCAGGAAATGAAAGTGAGAGGTGGAGACTGAACCATTGTGTTTGCGTTTCAGTGGGGATGAGGTAAATGGTGAAAAGAACAGAAAAAGAAAAACAACAGGAAGACTGAAAGGAGAGATTCAACTGTTGCGTTCTTCTACAAAGCCTCTCAAATGTAGACGCTCTAAAGAAGCGTTGCTTTGTTAATGGTCTTGTTCTTGGACCTCCTGTCTTTCAGTCAATCAGTCATCGATTGTCTAGACTGAGGTAAATCTTTTAGACTGAAATAAATGTCATACATACTAAACATGAACGAAACTTAAGTGCAACACATGTTGTTGATATGGCTTTACTCTGTCTTGTATTATGACCAGACATGAACCACATCATGCACATACTATGGTTCGAAGACATTGAACACCAACTGATCTACAATGAAAGCACTAAACTAAGGGTACACTCACCTTACACAATAAAAGGAGCTCATATGAAAGTCAAAAAATGGATTTGCAGGGAAATCTATTTCTTAAAGGGTGCAGCCTGAGGAGAAAAAATACTACTGTTCTCCTTTTTTCCCTTGAGTTTCCTTAAACGGCGCTATTACAACGAAGTCCACAAGAAATATGGAGAATACAGCCAAAAACTGTACAACTTTCAACACTGAGTTTTTTTATTTATCACTTACAATACATTGACTGCAAGCAAAAGAAGTAGATTCAAACAATGATGTCTTAATCTCATCCCAGTGGCTGATACTACCACATCATGCACCTTTAGATAGTACCACACATTTTCACATACATTATTAGTGAATTACAGTCATTAATTATTATACAGGATATTTTGCTTTGCACCATTTTTGCTCAGAGGACTTAATGGAATGAGACAAAAGATGAAAGCAGTGAGACAAAAAGTCTTTCTGCTGTTTGAGGACCGGTCTTCTGTCTCTTATTGTGATGTTAGTTATCGCCCTAAGGATGGACATAGTTTCTATATCATTCCAAAGCATGTTTTGAGACCCTTACCTGTGTGCAGGTATCCTTCTGTCTCCAGCCACCAGTATGACATCACACAGCTGTCTGGATCTCAGGTAGCCCTCCATCTTACGGAATGTGACATCTGCATGGGACAGAGCACTGAACGTACATTCCTCTGGACATGCACATGGCTCCATTGAAATGCATGAGGACAGTGTAGCACTGCTGTTCGAGGTCCTTTGTCAGACAATGACAATAGTTGCATTCACACACACACACACACACACACACACACACACACACACACACACACACACACACACACACACACACACACACACACACACACACAAAGAAAGGGAGAAAAAGACTTTGAGTTCATGTGCAGATGCAGACTTTCTTTTCTTCAAAACAAAAATGCTGTGTGGTCATGTATCATCTTATTCTTTATATTGTTCTCTGGCATATATTTGCTATCACCATTTCTTTTTAACAGTTACTGTATGTAACCAGAAGGAGACAAAAGTCCATTAATGGTTCAATTACTGGGTGCAAATGGCCAGATAAATTTAGCCCACTTAAAGGAAGATGAACACATAAGCTTTGCAGCTAATTATTCTGCTCCCTAATAGCAACCAGTTTACTTGTATCTCTATGAACAATGAAAATGACACAAAGTTCAAAGAAACAATGACTTCAACCTTCACTATTGATTGGTGGAAGTGTAGAAACCTTAGGAGGTGATGTCTCTTTCTTCCAGCCTAGGCTCTGAAGTGTGTGAGGGAGTTGGTGTGTGGATGTGTGTTCATCAGATAGACTCCAGAGTACAGCTGCCTTGTAAATCATCAGCCATCACGGTTCCAGATCCAGAATTTAATTTATGAGAGCCACAGTTCTACATCCATTTTTAATCTAAAAACAAGTGGCACCGGCCTGGCAGCAGATAGAGATAAGAAATGAAGTGATACTCCTATGATGAATTATTTCCACTCTACAATGTTAAAAAAAATGTGTGTGTGTGTGTGAGTGTGTGTGTGTGTGTGTGTGTGTGTGTGCGTGCATATGCGTGTGTGTGTGTGTGTTTCTTGCAAACTGTCCTATACATTACAATGTTCTACACATTTAAACTCACAGGAACAAAACAGAAAGCAGAAACTATAAAACAGAAACTATAAATGCAAAGATAACATTTTAAACTATAAATTTAGTATCAATCAAATGTGCAACTAGAGCGCATCCTCTTCTGGGTCTGTACTGGGGATTTCTGCTCCTGGAATCCTCTTTATTATGTATTCTTTCAGGTATTTGTACTGTACTTGAGTTTGTTGTAACAAATATGTTATCCAGCGAATACTTCCGAACTAATCCTAATTACCTCATAGTTAGGATTACTTATTTGGTAGCGCAGGCAGCAATTTTGGGTTGATCACACTCTGGAAAATATGTGATTTTGGGCAGAATATTAAATTTTTTAATGTCCAATTGAAAATAATATAAGATATTTGAAGCAATGTATGTTGAACATAGCTAACCACTCTGGCCCCTGCAAAAATGAGACAAGTGTTTACATGAGCACCAAGCTCTACAGACTGAATTTTACAGTCTACTAGAAAAACCCCTCATACATTAATTTTCAGTTCCGATACACTGCTGATATGCAAATTATGAAAGAGAAAATAAACAGTTCAAAAGATCTGCCTCTCTTTCATCAAGTATTGGAATACTGCTGTCGAAAAAGCAAACAATATTTTTTGAAAAATGTCTTCATTGTGAAAAGCATCCCTCCAACTTATGGTGGGTGTTTATGCACCACTTGTCAAAAATACATGGCATAGCTTAAGTCACTTTCTGGACAAACACAAGTCAAGACCTAAAAAGATTTCCCTTGACATTAGTTCACTTTCAATACCCACTTCATCTGCTGTTGCGGATAGCGGGGTTGCTAGAGCCTGTCACAGGGGACACTCTGGGCATGGCACCAGTGCAGCGCAGAGCCACATGGAGACTGAAAAAACACGCATGCACACCCTCACTCCTACGGGCAATTTGAAACCATCCAATTAACCTGAAGCGCATGTTTTTGGAGGTGGGAGGAAGCCAGAGAACCCACGCAGACACGGGTAGAACCTGCAAATTCCGCACAGAGCGGGACGCTAACCCGGAACCGCCTTGCTGTGTAGCGACAGTGCTACCCACTGTGCAACCGTGGGTAGCAGATTTTCCTTAACAAAAAAATTCAAACAAAAAAACCCCCTTAAAAACTATTCGACCTAACCCTGTGCCAACAAGAACCAGTCTTGCATATGTTCGATGTGTTTGCCTTTTGTTAGTTTGTTGTTATTCCGTGGACAGAACATTTTTAAAGACAGACAACAGATGTACAGAACTCTAGCTGCAAGCAGGGGCATTATAAAAAACTATAAGGCTGGTTTAATTGTCATGGCTCCCTAGTCATATGTCGTCACATCCTTGGGCAAGAAATTTGAACATCCTTGCCTCCAGCAAGGGATTCACTGGTGTGTGAATGTGTGTGACTGTTCCGGTGGTGGTCGCAGAGGCTGTTGGCGTGGATTGGCTGCCACGTTTCCATCACTCTGCCCCAGGGCAGCTGTGGCTAAAAATGTAGTTTACTATGCCCATGGATGAGGAGTGAATAAATAATGGATCCACTGTAAAAGCATCTTTGAATGCCCAGAAAAGCTCTAAATCTAATCCATTATTATTATCATTATTATTATTATTATTATTACAGTACATATTCCAGCACACATTGTGTGTCATCCATCCTCTTCCTCTGTCCTCTTCAACTCTGTATCTGTCTCATCCTCTTCAACTGATCCATCACTCACTGCATTCCACCTCATCCCATCATCCCCACATCCATCTACTGTATGTCTCTATTTCCTCTCTGCTCAATCCCACTCTAACCCTCCAAGGGGGCTTTTTTTTTGCCATCATTCCTGTTATGTGTGTGAGTGTTTGAGTATGCATGCAGAAGAATGGTATGGCTAAGTACTGCCAGAGGAGATGGCTTTGAAGTGAGGAGTGTTGCCTTAAAGTGCCCTTAATTGAACCTGGCAAACCCTCAACATAGACAGAGAGAGGGATAGAGAGAGGAGAAAGACAGAGACTGTCTGGGGCAAATCAACGCAGTGCAGCCAGATTTTTTTAAATCCCAGCACCAGGCAAGGGCACTCACACAACTGCTGTTCAGTGTCTCTCCTGGCCTCTCTTTCACTCATACACACACAATCCGTTGTGATTAACCATGTAGCTGGATTATTCTGTAGGCTAACATAATGCAAATGAAACTTACTGCAGTAGGTTGACAAACAACGTGATCATACATCCACAGTGCCTGAACAGCCATATGTTACAGTTGCCGCGTAACACATACAAATGCTTTTGTTTCCCAACACATTGCAGGAGAAAAAAAAATAAAAGGGCAATGAATGAACATGGCTGGGAACAGATGACCACAGGACAAGGGGAGATAAAGGGTAAAAATCCTATGAGAATGGGGGGGGGGGAGAGAGATGAGATCAGTGGAGTCTAGGCGAACTCTCACTCACTTTGGGATTCTATATCTGTCCCCTCTACGATTCCATTTGGGATTCCATCTCTTGTTTTGAGATATCATATTGTGATCAAGTCTCGGGAGGGGAGAATGTCACAGAGGAACCCACACACACACAAATGCAAGGAGACACACACATATATATGCTGAGGAAACTAAAATCAGTGTTGGTATGGCAACGATACCATGCCTAAGGCCAGGGCTATATCCATGTGCATGAGCAATACAAATTCAACATCCTTTCAGAGACATCATGTGCTTGTATGTAGAGCCAGTATGTATGTATTCATGTGTATCGCTGGTGGAGAACTCATTTCCTGTGTAGTCTGTCAGACTCCTGCTACCAAGCTTCGTAAAACAAAAGATATTTTCAAAATCAGATTTCACTCATGTCTTCTCCCTACACATCTGGTTGAAAATAATGAAAGAAAAATTAATCATTTAAAAAAAAAAAAATTGTACTCTTTGTTATTTGAGAGAGACAGAAAGAGAGAGAGAGAGAAAGGAGAGGGGGGAGAGAGGGGTGCTATGCACGTCTTATAAATAATTTATTTTTCCTGATGAGTGTCTTGGGAACACAGAGCATGATGGGAGGCTTTCGGATGCATTATTATTCCACCATAGTAAACACACGCACTCCGTGTCTGCATGTCTCCTTTTCCTTCACCACATTTACTGCTACATCATTATAAGAGCATAAATCTGGAAGATACACTTCGGGGGGTAGTTACGACGCCCTAAGCGCTTTTGTTATGCTTCCTGTCTCCATAGTAACTATTAATATAAAGCTTTTTCCACACCAATACAACACACTCTGTCATGCGTGTGACACAAACACGAATAGTGTTTGAAGATTGTGAGCAAAAGCGGGACGATCAGTCAGTCCGAACAAAACACAGAGTGACTCATTTAGTTAGAACCCTAACATCATTTATCATTTGTGTCATCATGCTGGGGGAGAGATCTGACAGTCTAAACTGGAAAACTTCAACCAAAAATATTTTTAGTTGACTTGTGGTCCTTAATTCAGAATTTGAAACATGTTGTCTCCCCAATGAGCATTGGCACGTTTTGAAGAAGACAGACATTGAACCGGTCGAACCTGCAGGAGCTGGAATCTGTCTCTGGGTGGTTGTTGTGATCTTCGGTCCCCGCCGCTGCCGCCGCCTCCTCCTCGGACCCGCCGTGAGCGGAGGGTTCGGCTACCGGCTGAGACGCGGGGGGATCGCCGGGAGGCTCCATGCTCGTCACTGGCCTTGAGCGACCCTGAGGCGTCGGGGAGACCCAAGACAGCGCGGCGGAGGTGCTCCTGCACTCCGGCTGGCTAAGGGAGCGGGGGCAAGAGTTCCCCGTGGCTCCACCCGGGCCCCCCCGGCTCCCCACCGGTTCTGCAAACTTTCTGTTGCTGCTGCTGCCGCTGCAGAGGTTCGACCCGGCGCTGCCGCTGGCCACCAGACCACCGTGACTCACATCGCCCGGGTTCCCGCTGCCTGCGTTCGGGCTGCTGCAGCTACTTACGGAAGGTCCGTCTCCGGAGCTGCCGCCCGTCCTCCTCCCAGCGAAGTAGTCTCCCAGCGGCGGGGAGTGAGGTGGAGGGACCGCGGGGTGACCGAACCACCTCCATCGGATCCTGAGGATCTGTTTCACGTCGAACTCCTTCCGCGAGGAAGAGCCCGAGCCGCTGCTCGACATTCCAGGGCTCGGCACGACGAAATGGCGCGGAGAGCCCGGGTCGCTCTGTCTGAGGCTACCGACTACCGCGTCTCCCGACCGCCTCTCTCCCGGTAACCGCGACTGAGAAGGGTGAGCCGAATAAAGCGGAGTTTATGGAGGGAGGGAGAGAAGGAACGAGTGAGAGGGACAGAGAGAGAGAGAGAAAGATCATTTGCCACGTTCATCAAATAGGGAAATTCAAATGTCACGCATGCTGTATTAGAGAAATGAATCCATCTAAAACAGAAGGTTAAAATTATACTTATGTATATTTACGCAGACTGATTACAGAATTTAAATTTAAATAAAAATTTAGAATAATTTTTTAGATTAATTTTGTTTCCTTGTGTGACATTCTTTTTTCAGGTGTAATTATGATGATAATAATAGATTAGATTTATTTAGCGCTCAAAGCTCGTCTTCACAGTGGTTTCATTTACTGTACTCCTCATTCATATTTGGTGATGATAAACTCCATGTGAAGCCTGGAGCAGACTGACGGGAACGCGGCGACCTATCTGCACCACCGGAACACACACACACACGCACGCACGCACACACACACACACACACACACACACACACACACCAGCGAGTCCTCACTTGTAGCAAGGAGGGCAAAGTGTCATGCTCAAGGGCACGACAGACTGGGGAGCGGGATTCGAACCGCCAATCCTAGGATCACTGGACGACCTGCTTTACCACCTGAGACACTACCGTTTGATTCCCTGGTAATTTCAAGCAAATGTTATTCTCTACTTCCTACTTACTTTTCTATTACCACTGATAAACGTGTATTGATTTGAATGAACGAACCATGAAACATTAGTTTAAAGACTTGCTTGTATTAGTCATATGCATTTGTTCTCACAGCCAAATGAAGATTCACTTCAGAAACACTACGGCTTCAGGTGGTCGTGTGTGTGTATTTGTGTGTCTTCATGAATACAGTACTTGCAATCATTACACATCAAGCAAAGACTACAATGTTTGTCATTTAACTTCTTTGTTTTGCGTTGCCTTAATGTTTCCTAAAAATCTGGGTGCAATGATCTGATGTGGTGATCTGCTGTCATAGGAGATATTGAACACAAAACAGGAGAATAGCCAACATTACATGAAATCACCACAGTGGGGGAAGGAGGGAGGGTGGAGTTGGTGGTGGTGTGTGTGTGGTGGGGGGGCATGAGTGTCCTTGAAAATGCAATTTCACTTGTCCCTCCCTAAATGTACACAATCACACACACAGCCCATCCTCCTCTGCCTGTTTGTCCACAAACCGCTCTTCCTAACCCGTGGAAACCCTTCCATCCCCATCTGTGTCCCCGCCATCTTCTCTTTCTCCTATCTGCAATGCAGCAGCTATTCATAGACAGTAATGATCAGTGGGATCCTATGGGAGCAATACCATTCAGGTGTGACAGGCACCCAGCAGGCCAGTCAATCAGAGCCTCTTTCACCATAACATTGTTTGCTACCAAATGTACAGCTGACACTTGAGAATGTTGAAAAACGGGGAGAAACAGTTAAGTTCACTGAAAACTGCTTAGAAAGGGAGTAGGAATTCAAACTCTAATGAAGATTAAACATGAAATTAAATTAAAAAAAACAACAACACATGGCATTAAAATAGTAACCCAGGGAATATACTCAGATCCCTAATTGATTGTCCAGTTTAGTTTTAATACTGTTACTTCTTGTAACATAAAAATGACCTTGACCAACTGACACCATATATTTATACTTTGTGCAAACAAAGTACTGTATTAAAAACTAAAATATAATATCATTAGTAAACTTGTTGACAATATGGCTTCCTGGAATTGGGTTAGTGTCATGTTCAGTATTTGTGTAAGTAATGGTAATTATCCTGCGGATGAATTTTGTGAGTTTATTCAATGATGATAATATGACTATGTGGTCATGAAAACTTATCACTACTATCTGGAAACATATTAATATCAATATTGTTTTGATAGTTAAAAAAAACATTGCAATAATAGTTGTATAATCAGAAGTTGCTCAACAGCTTTTGAAGACACATCATATTTGACATTGAACTGAATTTGTACAGTTTCAGTTACAATTGGACTTCGCTGCAAATCTATGCGAACTAAAGCCTGTGAAAGTGAATTGTAATCTCACTGGTAGAGGTAGTTAAACAAAAATTACAAAAGCGGCATGGAGTACCTGCCTCACTGTTCAAAGATGAATGTATTTGCATGACCAGCAAACCACTGCAAAATATATTTACAGTCGTTATTTAATTGCAAAAAGTTTTCTAGTCGCCAGAACTGCCTCTTACAGTAACCCTGAGATGACCTAGAGGCAGAGCCCCAAGCCGGGAACACAGTGTGCTCTGGATGGAGTCCCACCAACGAGACAGGAGGCATGCTTTAGGAGTCCCAGCCGAGCAAAAATCAATAGGTCGAACAGTCGAGGTCAATTTATGAATTACACAGACAGAGATTTATTACTTATGAATTGACTACAGATCCAGCCCGAGAGGCTAACTTTTTAGTCAAATGGCTGAACAGAGCTAGTGAACAAGTTTTGTTAAAATTCTACAGCTTTTATATGGCAGATTTCTTCTGTTTCAGGATGCGCCTGCCACTAAGTGCCGGACATCCCTAATGCTCCATCTGATCAATAGTGGGAAGTCAATACATGCCTAAGATGAGTCTGCAATCATTCAAGAAACAAACACAAGCTGTAGGCTGTAGAGAAAAACAAAAGGTCAAAGCACCAATGTAATGGTGAACCAGAATGGATAATCCTCCATAGCCTCTGGGATGATCTGAGTATTTTGCTTAAAATGCTAACTCAAGAGTTAATATACTATCTGACCACAAGCAAACTACTGTGAAAAATAATTTAATACGTGTTTTTATTTCAATTTGATTGACTAATAATTCTGCAAAAACTGCATCAGGACATAACTTTAATCAGGGACTCGGTTGGTTTGCACTTTAAAACAATACTGTAAGTAGTGTGTCTTTTTCAGGCCGTGATTTATGGGAAAGATAATATGTTTCATGTGATCTTGTGCTCTGTCAGAGTTTAAAGTTGTAATATTAGAGTTACCCACAGGCAGATAACTTCATAATCTTTTCTCTTATATTCCTAACTGCAGAGGACCAAGTACAGTAAGTAAGTATGTAAGTAAGTTGTATTCCTAACAAGTTTTGTTCTTCCCCAGAACCCTCAAACTCCCGGTCAGTTGGGCGGAGGCTCTTTGAGTTGGCCCGCTCTCACTGGTCTCCTACCTGTTATATTTTATGGATATCAGTCAGAACTCTCACATTCTGCTGCTTTACAACCCACTGGATGCAAACACACACATAAATACAGACACACACGTGAGAAAATGACCATAAAAATGCATTTACACTCGTCACACTCAATAAACAATGAGCACCTAAACAATTTGCAATATGCAATCTCATTTAGGTACACACATGCACAAGCACACGCACACACATTAAAACAAAGGCAACTAAAAGCAGGTGATAGCAGTCCTGGGAGAATTGTCTTAACAGATTTTATGGGCCAGAAAAAGTTACATTATTGTTTTGGCCCATTCTTCCATGACTGATGGTTATCTGCTCTGAATGTTCTTCCAAATCTTCTTCTTTTCTATGCTTTACTATCTTGACTCTCATCCTGTCAATCTCTACACTATCCTCACTTTGACACCTTTTTCATTTATTATTTCGTTTCTACTTGGACACTCTTCTGTTCTTTCCAGTCTTTTTCTAATCTCAATTTTCTCTTCCCCATCCCTGTTATTATAGTGCAACAAGTGATAGTGTTTGGTTTTGTACAAAGGTGGGAACTTGCAGTCAATTCCATGAGGTGAAAACCTGCAAGGACAATGCAAGAGTTATTGTCTTATATACGAAAACAAAGTTGAGTAAAAAATATTTTGCATGCAGGTTATGAACGTTGTATTTCATGCAATGCACACACTTACGTAGACAGACATGCCTGTTTGTGTTCGGCAATCAAGGTTTTGTTTGGTAATGTGATTGTAACCAAGACTGAGGCTGAGAGCAGGCTCAGACTGGCCAAGCAAATAATTACTTCTCCACTCTGGCATGGTAGCTGCTGCCAATATACAGTATAAATGGGAAAGAGAGTCAGTAATAGTACATTAATCTGGAGGCAAAACAATCCATTCTTGAATAGAATATTAATGTCCGACAATGGCAAGAAAGAGTAAAGGGTGGTGTCAGACCCAATGATTACGCCATATTATACATTTATTTGTTTTGTATCTAGTTGAGACTAGATGTTGGTAGGTCTTGCACTATCTTCCACATTGATAAAGACCTAGTTTTAGGGTTAAAAGTAAGCTGATGTTTAGATAAGGGATTGCATATTTTGTATTTTGGTTAAATGAGTAGGCGATAATTTTAAGAGTGCACTGCTATGATGCAGTAGGACTCATGATAGACAGTTGGAAACAATCAATGAATACAGTATCAATGAATGCAGCAGAATCAGATCTAATTTTATTCACAAAAAAACACTTCTTCCTTCCTAATATGCACAATGCAAATCAGCTGCTGACAGAAATGTGTTATTTAATCAGCAGCTAGTGTAGCTTCCAGCTGCCTCTTTAAATTTGCTGTTGCTCTTTTCATCACCTTCTTTAAAAACCTCCCTTTCCCATTTAGTAATGTCTTTACACACATCTCTGCCATCTCATTGTTGTCCCATTTCCATTACCATCCTTCCACCTTTGAGAAATTGATTAAGGATTTTGATGAAGTGTTAATTAGGCTCGTCTTGGGTGTGTGACTGGTAAATGGTTTTGTGTGCAAATTAAAATTAGTGGGATGAAATGCCAGGCAGAAGGAGGCAGAGGAAAGGAAAAACAAAGCTTGTGTGATCCAAAATATGGTTGTACAGTAGACACAGTTCAAAACCCAGGGTATGTTACATTTATGCATCCCACTGACAGATGAAGCAAATACACACTGATCTTATACCACAGCAGAAACATTCTGACACTAAATCATCCTGCTGCCTCTCACTGAGCAGACCAACATTAGAGAAAATTTACGTTATTGTGCATGTATGTGTGTGTGTGTGTGTGTGTGTGTGTGTGTGTGTGTGTGTGTGTGTGTGTGTGTGTGTGTGTCAGTGATGCATGATTCCATTGGCTATAAGTTGCACAGAGAGAAAACAAAAATATAAGGGGCTTTTTATGAGCATGACTGTGGTTCAGTTGCATGTGGAAAGATTATACTGTATATAACCAGTGTCCTATGCTGGTTATATATAATCTTTCCACAAAACAAAGACACGAAGCAATGCATTGTACGTGCATTGCTTCGTGCCTACATATATGTCTTACTTCCTTTGCTACCAGATCTAAAAAGAAGAAAATACACTGAACTATCATCACCACGTCCTAATGCAGACAAGGCTTTGAATCTGATCAAAAGTGTCCATTCCATTCTTTGTTGGCTGGTGGGCAAATAGAAATGGTTTCTCCTCTTTTTATTACCTGAGCATTTTCTGCACAAACACACACACACACACACACACACACACACACACACACACACACACACACACACACACACACACACACACACACACACACACACACACACACACACACACACACACACACACACACACATACACATTACATTGTCCAAATGTCCACCTATACGGTGTTTGGAGGAGAGGCAACAATCGATCAGTCATTGATTTGCCTGGCCCAACATATGGCCTTGATGTGCACATCTGCAAGATCCAGACTTTAAATTTTGCTACTGCAGGACATGAAAACAATTTTATGAGAACATGTCATGAGGTTATATGACCCTTCACAAAGCACACTGCACCCTCCATAGCAGCAGCATCCATCCAACAAGATTCATGAAGAAAAATACCCATGGTAAAATATTTGTTTAGGGATACCTAGAATTTAAATTTAAATTTTGGATGTTATGCTACAAAAGAATATTTATCTGTGGTACTGCAAATACAGCCCATACAAAATACAGCATGTTGTATTTGTCTGTGATACCTAAAGTTCCCATATTATGTTCTTTTTAAAGGTCCTATATTATACTCTTTTCAATTAATTTCATACAGCTGCCAGATGTCCAACTAAACTGTATTCGAAATGTGTTGCCTCAAACTGATCCGTGGACCTCAATATCTTCTATTGAAAATTGCTTTCATGAGCTCAGTGATGTAATGAGCTATGTGTCGGGACTGGCCGTTAAATGTTAATGAGCTCCCTCTGTCAACGCCTGCTACACGCTCCCGTTGATGTGGAACGTATGCGCTACATGCATGCAGGCACTATGCACATGTCTGCCAGCTCCAGCACTTACACTTGTAGTAACTTTGTTACTACGTATTTCTCTCTTTTTTTATTTCTTGTTTTGCACTCTTTCCATTATATAACTTAATTTTCCTACGGTAGTCATGGAGCTACTTTCTCAGTCTGTCCAAAGGAACTCAGTGGCTCCATTGTGTAAACACAAGATTGGCTGATCAAACTGAGACCGACTGGTAAACATTGCAGAGGATTTGTGGAGAAAAAAACACAGTGCTTGCAAATGGGAAGGAAATCAGTGGAGGAGACAACAGTTGAGTACGGAGAGGAGATAATAAAGGCCATGTCTCCCGATAATCTTCACCGACAATGAGAGCTGGATTGCTAACATGATGGAGTCCAACAGGACTTCAGTGAATGTGGTTGGGATCCTAGATACTGTAACTACATTTCCATTGAGGGCTTCTGGGTTAAAGACAGGAATGCCTTTGGAGCAGTAAGACGAAATGTGGAGGTTTTATCTTGTTCTTGTGAACTACATTGAACTGTTGGCTATTGGATGCCGTCTCTACATTAAATCTGTCCACTAACATGGCAGTGAGGAGGAGGGGGACAAATGGAAGCTAGGGCACTAAAAATTGTACATACTTGCGTATACATTTTTATTTACTTATCTATTCTCTATTTGTTATGATTTCTTTCTTAATTTAAAAATGAATTCTCCTTATTCTGACATTCTCTATGGTTTTTCCTGGAACAGTACAACAATAACAAAAAGCAATTCCCCCCTCAGGTATCAACAAAGTATGTATCAATATAACACTTTACTCATACTCATTAGCAACTGTAGATAAGTTAAAAACATGCCGCGTGTGTGTGTGTTTGTGTGTGTTCATTTGCTATGACCCTGAGGATACACCGTATGCTCACACTTGCAAAAACATGGACTGAAGCAGAGCGAAATAGTTAGCCAAATAAAAACTGACTTTATAAGTAACTGTAAATAGTATAAAAACGTGGTCAATGACATGTGTGTTTGTGTGTGTGTGTGTGTGTGTGCGTGCGCGCGCACATGTGTGTGTTTGTATGCTTTCGCTATGATACTGAAGATCTACCACATACAGAAACACCACCATGTATATGTTGAGACCTGAAAAAATGCATTTTGTCAATCATTGTATCTTATTGTGAAACTGTTGTCATGCAATTTTACTTAACAAAACCCAACAGTATATCTGCATTAAATTATTCATTATTTCAAGTTTTTTCAAAAATGATGAATCAATTATTTACTCTCTGATTCAGCTCTAATTCTGAATGAACTGTGAACTGAACCACATAAATCGCCCACAAATTGCACTTCTGCAAAAGGAATAACATGATCACTAATTCTGTTTCTGTACATGTTTATATGTGCAAATACGCACGTATTGTTTTCTGCTGTGAAAATTGCTGAAGCATGAAGTTTGCAGATGCACACAGGATGTGACAATACACATCATGAATTATCGATGAAAATGGAACATCTTAATTTTACTTTTCTCCTCTCTGTCTTTGTTGATTGGAGTCTCCCCCTCTTTCTGCCCTCACCCATTTTAAAAGATTTCTAATGACAGCACTACTCAACAGTTCAAATTTATGCATAATGTCTGCACACACATTCTTTAAAAAGTTCTCTATTGTAATTCATGAAGCAAGCTTGCATTGTTTATTATTGGATTATTTACTCAGGTCTTCCATTAAGGCGAGGAAGAAGGTGGAGGATAACAAAGTCGCTTCTGTCCAATTCTCTGGCTTTTTTCTCATGTCAGTCCTCTCTGTTCTCTTTAGCGTTCCATAAGTCTTTTTCCCATCTAACAACGGACACCCTACGTCCTTTTCTGCCCACTGCAACAACATTTGTTAATGTGTGGATACCCCAACAGCACACACATACTGTGTAGTAGAGCCTGCTTACACTTTCTTCCTAAATGGATTGAGGTTTGTGGGAGGAGAAGAAATAGAAAACGTGAGAGAGAGAGACGCGAAGGAAGAGAGAGAGTATTTATGGTTGAAAATAGAGCAAGCCTAAATAATTTACTGTGACCTGGAGCCACATACCAATCAATCTGACAGATGATAGATGGATGATACTGTGGACAGACGGACAGACGGACGGACAGACAGACAGACAGACAGACAGACAGACAGACAGACAGACAGACAGACAGACAGACAGACAGACAGACAGACAGATAGTCTTCTATCCAGCAGGCTTTTGGATTGGTCACTCCGTGGAAGGTCACCTTACCTCCCACCGATCCATAACCCTGTGAGACACTGAGGAGCCACGCAGGGATGAAAAAAGAGAAATTAAAGAAGAACGTAAGGGAGAATGATTAAAGGTAATCAGTGACTACTACAGTAATGGTTGAAAACCAAGTACAATTCTAACTTCTTGTTACATGCCAGTCTAATCCCTAACCAGTTGTGGCCCATGAGTCACATTCAGCCATTTGGCACTTTATCATTATGGAGCAATTCCTCACTTAGAGTTTTGAGTCTGAAAGTGATGCTTTTTTCACCATTCTTAAGAAAACAAGGTGAGTAAAACTGCAATGAATTCGCAAATGCCTTCTTCTGCACATTTTCATGAACAGAAATTTGTATAGCTATTATGAACCCTTTTCATATTCCCCCTTGAGCAAAGACAATATGTTTTAACCTGCATTTTTTGAAAATTTAACAATAAAGTATAACTGAGAGGAAATGGCAAATGAAAGTGATTGAATGTGGAAAATGACTGAAATGAATGAATGACAGCAATAATAAACAGTTAAAGTGTCAAGAGTGTGCGTTTGAGTTTCTTCCATATAGTTTGAATAGATTATTCTGCTTAAAAGTAATAACCGTAAAGTTAAAATATATTACGTTGTGCAAAGTGTGGGATAAAAGGAACATAATATGGAACAGATGAAGAATTATTGGATTGAGGCACTGTTAACGATAAGCACGAGAGATAGAAGAGGCTGTAAGTCTTAACAGTAGATAATTGCAAGCCAGGCCGCAGTAAGAGGATGCCAACATTGAGCTTATACTGGCCCTCAATACTTCACAGTTCGCTTGGTTTATTAACAGTGAAAAGAAATGATGGAATTACCCAGCTTCATCTAAATGAGGGAAAATACTAGATCTTAATGTAAATCAAAGGGATTTCATAGAGGAAAACTGAAATGTCAGGTATATCAGCCAAATAAATACCTAAATAAACGAAAACATCAGTTTGTTCATTCATGTGACATAGTCATAGTAAACATTGTCCTAAAATTAACTTCCTAAAAGGAAATGGCCGCTAATGCATTAGAAAGTGTTTGTGTGTGTCACTCATTATATTTTACAATTGAAAACAACATGTATCCTCATTAAACAAGCTGTGCTACATGATGGGACAAAAATAGCCAGCTCTAGATACTCTATACACTTTACAAACCAGAGAGAAATGGAGAGAAATGCTGAGTTCATCTTTCATAGGTTATGCTTGAAGAGATCTATAAATAGGATCATCATAGCACAAAGGCTATATACTGTATAAATCTACACATTTCTTTGCAGCAGTATCAGCTAGCCAGACCGGTTTTCTACAGACTCCTTGATCAAATGATCCTTAAAAACTATGCATGATTGACCGAAGCCAGTAGCTTTTATATAGATTCTAATCATTTCATGATTTTATTTAAGAACTAAACATCAGCATTGTTTGTTTCATTGTTTACATTGTTAACATAGAAAACCAGCCGTATTATAAACGTTCATTTCATTCCCCCCACTTAAGCTCACTTGGTGTATCACCAAGCAAACTAAGAAAAGAAGAAAGTAGGAAGCCACATTCGATGAATTTGATCACTGAAATAGTGGGGAAAGAAAGACATTTTAAAACAATCTGTATTCAGATCACATACTACTACAAAGCACTGGATTACAGACAGCCAGGCAGTAAGACAGAAGTACCAAAGCTTTGAGGTGGATAAATCTGGAAACCTTCATTAACTTTAAAGTTTTGGCCATAATGATAATCTCTTTGTAAAATATGGTTATTTCTCCATAAAAAGCCAGAGCTTCACATTGGTGGCTTTGCCCCTGGGGAGTGAGATGATGCCTTACTGCTGATGACACAGCACTAAATCACAATGTTCCCCTTCCTCCACCTCCACTCCATCCTCCTCCCCCTCGTCCTTCCTCTGCTGCTCTGCTTTGAATGGAAAAACATGCTCCCAACTCATAACCTATTTTCCCATTATTTTTTTCCATATGTGTTTTAAGATTAGTAAACACAGCTCATTATTTGAGTGGACCATCAGCAAACAATATAGTTTTAATGAATAAAGGGACATTGACCAGTTTTGAGTAGTGGAAATATATTGTAATTGCAACACCGAAGTAGTTAATGCTTGTCAGAATTGATTTACAAACAGACACAATATCAGTCATTAGAAGTAATTTTTCTGGCCACATGGAAAAGTCCAATATTCTCTCTTTCGAATCTGTGTTTGGACTCCATTTGTCAGAATATGTGACTATGTCCATGATTTCGCTAACTGGGTAGGAAAAATGAACTCACACTGTTAACATAAGGTCCAGAAGGTGCCTTTTATTAGATTAATCTGTTTATGATGCAAACTCTGACCTGAAATTTTATTTATCAAGTTTTTATCAGATTACAAATCTTCAAATTCATCAGACAGGTGACATACAAAAGTAACCCACGTTCAAAGTAGATATCAGTGTAGTCCATGAAAAACCAAACAAAATAAGAGAATGAAAGAAGTGACACATCTGATCACTTGTCAAAAGACATCAAATAGGAGACAAATATGGCCAATGAGTATGAAAAAAAATGTAAGCTCCAAATACAACCCATCTCTCAGATAACAAGTAAATATCACATCTCACAGAAAGTGTATGGTAAGCCAGCACTGCCTACTTTGTACTATTGAGCATCTTAGCATCAGTAATGAGTTATCCAAAGTATTTTTTGAGAAAATCTTGAAAACAAGAAATCTTCCAAAAGCATTTCTGACAAATCAGAATATAAACCATACCAATCATGTAATAGATAGATCATACAAAAGATGAACCACATTAAAAATGAAAGCAAACATATAAACATAATCTCCTGTCAGTAAAAAATAAAAAAAGATTCATTTTGTAACTGGTAACAAGCGACTGATGTTTTAGCTTGTGTTCATCATTCTGCAAAGGATTTATATGGAGGGTTCTCTGTCTGTTACAGCGCTTTGAAATGTCTACTAATGTGATTAAGTGCTATATAAATACAAGTTGATTGATTGATTGATTGGTTAGTTGGTTGGTTGGTTGGTTGGTTGGTTGGTTGGTGGATGGATGGATGGATGAATGGATGAATGGATGGATGGATTGATTGATTGTAATAGAACAAGAGATTAAGACCAGACATTATTGTTGACGTAAATGGGAGGATAAAATGACTAATGTCTGAAATGCAGCCATAACCTGCACCTGTAGCCTGTTGTTAAATATCCCCTTTCACCTAAATCCCTAATCTTGTCAGGCTGTTTCTTCCAATCTTTAAACTTTTGACCTTATGTTCTATAGTGATGTAGAGCTCATAAATATCACAGAAACAGTAACCCGAGAGTGATTTTTCTCTGAAATGATGATGTAATCTACTATTGTTCCTGAAAAGATATATGTTTAATGCTCATACTCTTGTTACTTACTGGATCTTGAAGAAAACCCATCTTCTATGTATCAGTGAGCCCATTAGATGGGATAATAATAACCAGAGTTCTAATTGGATGTTTCACGCATTGGGTCCCTTCAAAATGTGTAACACTTATTGTTGAGATTGTTCAGTTGTCAGATGATATAGTTTTAGCTGAGTAGATGGATGAATGAATTAATATTAGTTTAATTTATTTGTGTTTATTTGCAAACTTGGCACAGAGTTACTAAGCAGTTGTTCTACAGTTGTGGGATCTGATGGTTTGCTGCTGTTTTAGATTTGTTCTTGTAGTGACCAGTAACAGCAATGAATTAGTTTTGCGACTTCTCAAGTAATGTTGCAGGAATTATAAAACTCCTAACTCCTAATCCAGTATAGAGCTTCCATTACAACCAGAAAAGAAAACGTTTCAATGAAGGTCTGATGAAGCCAAAGATCTTCACTCGGACAACCAGGTATTGTCATTCAATACTTTATTTGGGGTCTTTAGACTCAGTAGGATTGCTATTGTAACAGCTATTCACAGTTTTTCAGGTGAGCAAAGCTTTTCACCTCGGAACATCTGACAACAGCAATGACTGAGTAATGATGATCCTATGACTATGGTTGTGTTCATGGTTTAGTGGAAGACAAGGTTTGTTTTTGGCTGCAGTGTTTGATTAAGTGGTTAACTAATTACCATATAAAATATTAAAGAATGAAAGAAATTTGTTGTTGTCAGAAATGTATATTTTCTTACCAAGAGAGGTCTCTCCCAATTTTGTTGAGATTTTTAAATTTTTATTCAAGTAAATGGGTTTTGCAGTTTTTGTCTGTAATTTTAGTGAAATTACACTTTGAAATTTTGAATTTTTATGAATTTGAACCTGTTTATGTAAAAATACACTGTAAATGTACTTTATGTGCTGGATATACGAAAATCAAATTAAGAGAATTTATATCTTGCTGAAGAAAATTCTACATGCCTACATCAAATCCGGTAAACAATTGTTGCATATAATGGTAAATATAATTCAAGCAACACATTTTGTAATACAGTACTTCAACAGTCAAGCAGTTTCAATTGTACATAAAAGGATAGACAGTGATTTTTTCATGTTTTTGCTGCTTCCATTTATTCTAAGCGACTTGCTGAGACTTGAAAGACAAAAGCTGCTGCAAAATAGAGATAAGACTCCACCTGCCAGCCATGTTAATCGCTGTGGAAATGTGTGAATATGTATGTTTGCATGAATGTGTGTTCTGGTCCTGGATTTGCCAGTATAAGAGGCTCTCAGACATCCAAGAGCGTGCTACACTTAACACCCAAAAATCCAGTCAATACAAAATGTAAAAATAAATTAAAAAAATTATATATATATATATAATTTTTTTAATTTTTATATATATATGTGTGTGTGTGTGTGTGTGTGTGTGTGTGTGTGTGTGTGTGTGTGTGTGTGTGTGTGTGTGTGTGTTTGGGACACAAAGTCATATCATGAGAAACTAATACAACTTCATACAATAATAACAGAATCCAGTAAGTGTGACGTCAAAGCTCATTTTTTCATTTTTTAGAGATTGTTACTCACAACTGTGACAAAAGAGATCATTTAGGGATCATTTAGGGATAATAATTATGCCATATTAGAAAAGCAAACACGTTTAGATACACTATGCATGGAGTCATACTGACGTAAAAGTTTATTTTTTTAATGATGTGTCATGTTAATGAGTTACATTAATGGACTTCTGTAGAGTTCATACCAATGGTAAAGCTGGCATTTTAACACCAGCAACCAACATTATTAGCTGATCTTAGTTTTTTTTTTTTTTATAACAAATAAAGACCTCTTTCTTCTACTAATGTTTCAAACCATCGTTTGGAACAACATATCACGCCCCAAACAGAACTTCAATTCAAATGATCACTGGTGTCTATTTTATGTCCTCATTAGAGAGGACAGTAGCGTTCTAACACCAGCTCCCGCACAAATCCACAACTATAAACACATACATTTGTACTCACTCTCTCATGATGACGGACTCTTTTTGTTAATTAAACCCTCAATGTCTCACTTGTTCTGAAGAAATGACAGGAAGTGTGATAGGAAGTTGAGCTTCTTTGTTTTGTGAATGTGTAAGTTTCGTCATCGCCTGCCGTTACAAGAATTGAAATATTGTCGGGGTGTTGTTTCCTCTACCGAAGCCTGCTGATGGGCACAGATTGAGTGTGAATTAATGTTTTTGTATCAAAAAAGGGGAACGGATATCACAAGATGCTAACCATGCGTGTGGCAGCCTAAAGGGAGCACGTGCTCGTTCGTCCGTAAGTGATCTTATGGTGAGACCATGACAAGAGCAACACTGACTAAACTTCTCGTCCTGGTGATCCTTGTTTTCATCATCTGCCTCCCAGATTTCTTCACATTACACAGAGGTGTGTCATTTAACAGCTTTGGATGGAGGTTTATCATCTGTCTGTTTTTTCCAAATGCTCTACTGTTGATTAATAACTGTTTTGTGCTTTAAAATGGAAGAACTGCCGCTGTGCTTTGGCTTAGTTTTACTCTAGCTTGAAAGTTTAGTCATTCTTCAAATCAGAATTTTTTTCTGTTGTTGAGTAACTTTACTGGTTCTTCCTCCTCATGTGAACTCAGTGAAACAGCCTCTTTCATTCCGTCCCTCTGAGCTAAAAGTCATTGCTTCTTGTAACAATGACTGACAGTTGCTTTGAAAATGATTCAGATCTGTGCCGCCTTGAAAACCCCTTTTTTGAACAAAATATTTTTAAGCTTTGCAGTTATGTGTGTTCAGCTTCAATGGTTTTGCTTTGTATGACTCTCTTGTTGGTTTTGTCAGATATACACTGGATGTTATAAACCGTTTCTATTATAACATCTTGCTCTGTTTTCTGACTTGGTAGCAATTGGACAGTTTTTCTACTCTAATTCAACCTGGTTCTCTTTCTCCTTTCAGCATCAAAAGTTAACCTGGTCTGTAAACCCTACCGGAATTGTGAACAAAAGAGCTGGATAAAGACAGACAAAAATGGGAATATTGGGGTTGCTGAAATTAGAAAAAGGGATGTGTGTGATCCCACACTGCAACCAGAACATGAAAAGTGGGCACAGGTCTGCACACAAGGAAACACAAGAAATGTAACAGATCCTGCATCAGACTCCAGAAGAGATCGTGGAAACACAGAAGAGACATGGTTCGTGTGTAAAGCAGATGTGGAGATAGAAGAGTCACTTAGAAACCTCACACTTTCAGGTATCTCAATTTTATGTTCATCACCTTTAAAGTAATAATTGAGAATGACTAAACACAATATATCAATCTATAAATCTATCAATCTATCTATCTATCTATCTATCTATCTATCTATCTATCTATCTATCTATCTATCTATCTATCTATCTATCTATCTATCTATCTATCTATCTATATATATATATATATATATATATATATATATATATATATATATATATATATATATATATATATATATATATGTTTGTCTGTCTGTCTGTCTGTCTATCTAATTTAATCTAATCAAATCTATTATCTCTCCATAGTTTTAGATAAACACTGGGAGGTATCAGTCGAACTTCACCTCAGAGACACAGACAGCCTGAATCTGAACTTTTATGGCCTCAAAAATCAGAAATACATTCACCTCTACCCACCTGAGGCGGCGAATGTGGAAGAGGAAGAGAAGAAGATGAACAGTGACACCCAGAATGAGGCTTTTTTCTGCTGTCTCCCCGTTTTATCTACCTCAGAGTCAGTCAGTCAAAGCTGCTGTCTCCTTTGGATTGACAATAAAACAGCTTTTGCAGCAACAATAAAGGAAAAGCTGCCATGGAAATGGAGGCCTAAAGGTTGGTGCCTATATGATAAAGTGGTGCTTATTTGGTCACTTTGTAACTTACATCAAGGTCAGAAACTAGAGGGGACAATGGACCTCATTCTCAAACAGTACACACAAGGAGAAAATATATCACTCTTACTATTTGCAGTGTATCTGAGGTATTTTGAGTATTACATAAGTTGCTTTTATAATGGTCTGGATGTATTAGAAATTTACTGAGTGATGAAAATGTTGAAGTTTTCTTATGTTTACATGTGCTGCTATATGCTGATGACACTTTAATTCTTGCTGGAGGTGAAGATGAGTTACAGGCAGCCTTGAACGCTGTTCATTCATATTGTTCTTCCTGGAATCTCAGTCAATACTTCCAAAACAAAGATAATTATATTCTCTAGGGGTAAAGTTAAAATTTTTAAGGCATTTACATTTGATCAGAATATTATTGACATAGTTGATGATTATATATATCTATATATCACCTTTAATTATTACGGTAAATTTAACAAATCTTTAAATCTTCAAATAACCCATGCCAAGAGAGCCATGTTTATTTTGCTTTCGAAGGCAAAGCGTTGATATCTACCCATTGATGTCACCTGTGAGCTTTTCAATCAATTAGTCTTACCCATTCTGACTTTCGGTTGTGAAATATGGGGTTGTCAAAATATTGACCGACCGGAAATGCTCCAGAAACACTTCTATAAGAATTTACTTCATCTTAATTAGTCAACTGCTAACAGTATGGCCTATGGTGAATTGGGAAAATTTAATGTGAAAAATATTATTGAGAAAAGAATGGTGAATTTCTCGTTAAGAATTTTGCAAGGTAGTCATAACAAATTCACATATATTATATTTAAAATGGTTAAGAAATAACCAGGACTGGATAGATAGCAAGGTTACATGCAATTGTAAATGAATGTGGTTTCTCAGCTTTTTGGGATGGTATTGAGAACACTGACATGTGGTGGTCTAAATCAGTGATAAATCAAATATTGAATGATATATCTACCCAAGCTGAAGTTAACAGGGATATACTCTACTCAAATTATAGAATTTTTCAAAGTAATTTATGTTTTGAACCGTTCTTTAAGATACTCCTTGTCGACTAACAAAATGTTCTGGTTAAATTCCGTTGTGGTAATCATTCACTCCCTATAGCTGATCAACGGTATTTGCATAGTGACTAGCTGTATATCCATTCATCCTGTCCTCTTTGTCTTGACAGTCGAGGTGATGAATTTCATTATATCTCGTCCTGGCCTGCTCTTGATAATCTCAGAAAACCTCTTATCAAACCTTGCTTTTGGAAAAGTCCAAATTGCCTAAAATTCATGCAGTCATTGTCATCCTCTAATAAAACCGTGTTAAACTTATCAAAGAAGTTTTGAATATTTTCAGGAAATAACTCTTGCCCTGCAGTCCCATTGTTATCTGTCTTAGTAATTTATGTGTCAAAAAATCTTCTTTTTTCTTTTCTTGTGAAATTCATTGTAAGTTCTCTTGTGTATACTCTGAATTTGTGTGAAGAGTAAGACCATTTCTAAGGAATTATTAGTCAATTAGTGAATGAGGTCCAGTGATGCAATGAAATTGCCAATTCATTTTAATTTGTTTTCTACAAATATAAAATGTTACTTTTCTAATACTTTTAATAATGTCACCTGGTAAAACAAAACATTATGAGAACTTACACTTTATGAACTAAAAATGTAAAATCTCTAATCTGTCTCGTCCCTCCAGACGAGTGGCACGGTGTGTTCAGGGTGCTCTGGCTGGTTCTGCTGGGTGTGGTGCTGTTCACTATAGTCACAACTGTGCTCTTAAAAATCTACTGGGGAAAATACAGTAAGACTCACACATCCTTTCATACAGTATCAAATGGGTTAGTTTGATGTCTTCACATTAACCATGTTTCATGTTAACCTGAAAATGCCTTTTATTTTATCAGAAAATTCCAGGGTACATCCTCTTGATTCTGGCTCCTGTCGGCATTTGAACGGTAAATTTAAATTTGTCTATTCTGATTTTATTTTCTGGTGCTCTTTATAGAAAATTGTACTCTACATCCTATCTCCTTTCATAACAGTGCTGAGAAACAGACTCCGATGCACAATATAACTATAAGGATAAAAAAATATTTCATGTTGAGGCTCATAATTTATGGCTTCAAATAAAACAAGGCCCAGACTGTTTCACTGAGCCTTACAGACCTGTATGTAAGATCAAAAGCCAGAAAGCAAAAAAAAAAAAAAAAGGGAGTACAAGGGAGACTGCATCTCCCAGGAAGCAACATTTCACCTGGGTTATAAATTCTTCCACTCAAATTAGCTATTCTCATTATGTGAGACGCTAAATTCCACAAGGGTCCCCTCTCACCAATGTAGAGTCGGCCAGAGTTTTAAAAACTGAAGACCCCTGATAGACGCTGTCTTTCTCTCTCTCTTTTTTCCCTTCCTTGTTCTCCTAAGCGGCACATGTGTGTGTCTCAGCTGCAGCTCCACCATGTGAGCATGGAGCACTTTGCTACATCACAAATAGCAATGAATAATTTGTGTTTTCTTCAACCAAAAGTAGTATCTCTACCAGACCAAAGCAAATGGACCTTCGTATTCTCGAGAACACGGCTGGTGGAGGGGGATGGGGCGCGATAAATCTTTGGATCTACCACTACCACTGTTAGGAAGACATGTAGCAGCGACTGCAACATCCACCCATGAATTCAAAATTTTATTCTGACCTACTTCCATAGGTTAGGGTCATTTAATAAAGACTCATGATCCAACATGGAACTGGTGCATTCTATTCGTCATGAGGTTTCAGAGATGTGTACCTAAAAAGGTCTAAAAGTGAAAGTCACCTTGACCTAGTTTTTTAAGGTCAAGGTTTTGATCTAATTTTCATCCCCTTGCCTCCCTGAATATAACGCCTTTTGTTTTGTCTTTCTATCTTATCCAGTTCCTCAGACATGTGCAAAAATATCTCAGAATACTGTTGAAGCTATCTCAGACCATAGATCAAAGCTAGTGCTTCGATGGTTATACCTAAACTGGCCTTCTCCCTCGTCTGTCTCTTATCCAGTTCCTAAGTGTACACTCAGTTCCTGAGTGTACAAAAGTTGAAATTTGACCTTGATCTAGTTTTCTCAAGGTCAAGGTCATCATGTCCTTTTCATCCCCTTTGCAGCCTGTGTAATGTGTTTTTTGTTTCATCTTTCTATCTGCAACGGTTGTGAAGATATTTGGTGGACAAACGAACAAACGGACAACACAGTGAATCAGTTGCCTCCATCTAACCCTGTCTTCTGCATCCTCTTCTCTCACACCAACTACCTTCATGTCCTCTTTCACTACATCCATAAACCTCCTCTTTGGTCTTCCTCTAGGCCTCCTGCCTGACAGTTCAAAACTCAGATCCTTCTACCAATATATTCACTAACTCTCCTCTGGACGTGTCCAAACCATCTCAGTCTGGCCTCTCTGACTTTATCTCCAAAACCTCTAACATGTGCTGTCCCTCTGATGTACTCATTCCTGTTCCTATCCTTCCTGGTCACTCCCAGAGAGAACCTCAGCATCTTCATCTCTGCTACCTCCAGCTCTGTCTCCTGTCTGTTTTATATTGCGAATAACCTTGTAAAAATAAGATGTTGCAAATAAGTCATTTCTTCTGGTTTCAGTTAAGTAAAAGTACCAAATTATCAAAATGTACTAAAAGTACCAAACGTTTAATGACAAGTACTAAAATTCTTTCCTAAACTTGTAATAGTCGTCATTAATTTGATTAATTTATTACATACAGTTAGGGTGTGAATCTATCAAATACTAAATAATAAAATAGAAATTATTAAATTGGTGCAAACTGAGTAAAAATTAATATATTTCTCCCTGCAATGTAGAGGAACAGAAGAATGAGATGGTAATAAATAAATTGTCTTAAGTACAAATTGCTCAAAATTGTGCTTCAACACAGTACTATGTATTCAGTACTGTGCCTAGTTACCTTACACCATTTCTTTTAATACGTACAAGCTGAAAGTCCTTTGGGGTTTTTTTATCCTTAGTAACTTTGTGTAAAAACTTACCAGTGGGTGGAGAGGTACTCAGAATTTTTACTTGGTAAAAAGTAAAAAAGTATCTTCACTTTAGAAAAAAAAACTCAGTTACATGCATTTTAAATTTTAACAAATAGAATCAGCTACAGATATTTGCAAATACCTGCAACAAACACACCCATCATTACCCCAGGAGACAGGCCCATTTATGGATTGATATAATTATTGATTATAGCAAAAATTAATGATGTAGATTCATATTGCCACAGGATGTAGTTGGTTAAGCCACGTTATTTATGCTGTCAACATCATACATCCTGATGTACTGTATTTGTAAATTTTATTTTCTATTGATATTCAAGAAAATATTTGGGTGGGTTTTGTTTTTTTTAGTGTTTTTAAAATGCTCAGCACCATGACCTACACTTTGAGTTAACATCACTCCACCCTGTTTCTTTTCACTGTCATGTAACCCTTTTCTGCTTATTATTTGTTTCATCGTGTCTATGTTTAGGAAATCTGCATCATTGCGTTCATCACATGATCCCTTCTTCACAGAGGAGCAGGCCTGGCAACGGAAAGTGGAGAAGTGGAGAAAAATAGTTATTCTTTCCAGCTGTCTTTAAGGTGAAAATAAAGACATCAGACACAATACGTGGTTGTATGTTATGTATGTATTTTAAACATTTCATCCTCATACATTCATAGGACATTTTGTTGGAAGAGGATCTTGCATGTATCAATGTCTGTCTGAAAGAAACAACACAGAAGTAAAGTTGGACGACACAGTCTGCTACAAGAAGGGATTTGTTCTAAATGTATAACTGTACACTAAATATTTACTCTGGATTTGAAAATCTACCATATTTGGAACCCTGTGGAATTCTTGCTGAAACTTTAATCCAAAAAGGGACAATGAAAAATGTAGACTAGAAACACACCCCCTGGTAGCATTAAGTGTTTAAATTTAGCACTCGGAAGGAAGAGGCAAAGTAAAAAACACAAAATCCACCTTCATATGTTGACAAATCTCTCCTTCTGCTTAAAGAAACAGACGAGTCCAACAGTGGACATGACACTCCTATAAATGTTTATTTCCTTTCTTACTGAGAGACAGGGCGGTACATTGCTCCCACCTTAAACAGTATAGTAAGTATATAAATAAAACCAGTTGCAGCAAGCCTGGCTTGGCATTACCAAAGACAGGGGAAAATGATCAGTATGACCTACCAGCACGTGTGCATCTTATAGATCAAGACATTACTACATAACTTGTTAGATTAAAATTAAGTAATTAATTTTTTTCCATTTAACCATTCATCGAACAAGTTACACTGAAAAACTCCGAAAAACGTTACAAAAGAAATAGTTTTGTTATGTCCTCCAAAAACAGTCCATAGTGGAATTTTTTAAATTCTATATTATTTCAATTAGTGTCCTATAAAGTGATAAACAATGCATCACCTGAATCTTCAGGTTTTACGTCTTTGTTTAACTGTCCAGCCTATTAGTTGATGGATCACCCTCAATGCAGTCCACAGCTCCAAAGAGGATGACACTCTTAGAAACTAGCTACTGAACATTTACTATGTAGCAGCTGAAGATCCAAATATTTAGGTTAGGAAATTGTAGCGATGAGAAGCTGCGCTATAGAAAAGAAACTATTGGCTTACATCTACCCTGTGACCAGGAGCATGACTCAAATCAAATGCAGCTGTGTCACCAGTTGATATATAAATACTCATTTGTTTGCTAAATTATATGTTTCCACTGCCTTCCAGAAGCAAAAAACAAAATAAAACCAAAAACCTTTACTCTATTTACAATTTAAACACCGTAAATCGTTGATAAAACGTGACATTTAGAAAGATCTGGGATTCCTGTTTACTCCTGATAATTAATCCTGTATGTCTAGCTAGGTTACGTACAGTAGCTGCTGGTTTATGGAAAGAACATGGAAAGCTTTAGATGTGAAGGATGATGAAAATCTTTTGACAAATATACAACTTAAATCTACTGTATCAGCAAAACAAATTCAAATTCACCATAATTACATCTCCAATGTACAACAAATGTAAGAACTGAAGGTTTTATAATTTTAAGTTTAATGATCTGAATAATACTTGCAAGTGTGAAATGTAAGTTGCTTCATATAATTTAATATTACAAAAAAACAAAACAAAAAACAGATTAAACCAAGTCACTGAAAAAGACTTGTGTTAGTTTGTAAAAGCATCAAAGAAAGCTCAACAAACATGAATTCAGAGTCACTCGGGAATCAGTCATTTCATGTTTTGGTTCAGTTTCCTGAAATGATGGAAAAACATCAGATTAACTAAAAATCTCAACTGAGCTCTGAACATTGTAAAGATAAAAAGTAGAACAGATTCATGCAATGCAGTTTGGTATTTTTATATCCAAACATGTAACTGTTCCTATGACACTTATGGCACTTGTGGATTTATGGATTTAATCTGGAATAATATATTATACTTTCCTGTACAATAATAGATATGTTAAGACAAAGAGGTGAGCAGGTGTGTGTGTGTGTGTGTGTGTGTGTGTGTGTGTGTGTGTGTGTGTGTGTGTGTGTGTGTGTGTGTTAGTGCTGTGTTTTTCCTGCTGTTTCTGAGGTGGACTGCTTGCACAAAATGTGGGATATCTGCAGGACAGGCAACAGCAGCTGAAATGCATTTTGGATGTATTTGGTACTATTGGAGCCCTGCAGACAGGAGACACAAAAACACCATCGTCATCATCATCATGATCATCATCATGATCATCATCATGATCATCATTATCACCACCATTGTCAACATCATCATCATCATCACCACCATCACCATGATCATCACCACCATCATCACCATGTATGTATGCAAAACTCAATTTTAAATGAAGCGTTGAAACAGAAAATACTAAAAATATACGCAAAACTCTTATATTAAAATATTGCAGAACAATATTTGTGACTCATTTATTTGAAATGCTTATTCAACTTGGAATGTATTAATTGTACTTCCAGTGTTTAAAAGCTATTTTAAATTATGCTTTTGCACGTGGACGGCATGGTGACGCAGTGGGTAGCGCAGTCGCTGCACAGCAAGGCGGTTTCAGGTTTGAGTCCTGCTCTTTGCGTGTTTTCCCCGTGTCTGCGTGGGTTCTCTCTGGGTTCTCCATTTTCCTCCTACCTCCAAAAACATGCGCTTCAGGTTAATTGGCTGTTCCAAATTGACCGTAGGTGTGAGTGTGTGCGTGCGTGGTTGTCTGTCTCTTGTGTGGTTAGGCGGTGCACTGGCGTCGCACCCAGAGTTTGCCCCGCCTCACGCCCTTAGTCAGCTGGTATCGGCTCCAGCTTCCCATGACCCACATAAGCGGATGAAGCGGTTAGAGAAAATGAATGAATGAATGAATGAATGAATGAATGCTTTTGCACATTGTTAAGACATGAAACAATATTATCTAAACAATGACTGAGTGATTTTTGACACAGTTCTTGTAGTTACTTGGTTATCATCAAGAGTACCTGTGGTAAAATCAGATTATCTCACCTCTAGCAGCACACTTTCTACCAGTGGATTGATCTCCTCTGCTTTCCTCTGGCCCTGAGAGACAAACAATCAGTGAAGTGAGACAGGAAGTGGAAATGGGAAAAGGGCTTTGCCACTTGCTACGAAAACAATAACTTGTTTTATAGGAAGACACAATAAAAACTATAAAGAAAACTACCTAAAATAAAGCTGTAGCACAACTGCAATATAGTGTTATGTACCCTCAGTACCATATACCATATATTCAAAACATATAAAAGACCCAGGGGTGATGTTTCCATTCAGTACTGTGAGGGTATGTTCACTTATTTTTTATTTTTTACCAAGCCATTGTGTTTTGATCATAATCTGAAAAAATCAGTGAGTAATTTTACATTCTCCATAGGTAACATGAAGGGAGGGGTTCACATATTGCTGGTTTTGGGATAAATTAAAAGCATCAGTCCAATTTCCCCGCTAATACACCACACACATAATCCCTCTCACTCACCCCAACAAGAAACAGAGTGTCAGAAAACTTCTTGGCCAGACATTTCACCTCTTTACACATGGCACATGTCAACCTGGAATAGAAATAAAGATCTTAATGAGACACTGCAACATCTTTGTCTCTTGACACACACACGCGCGCGCGCGCACACACACACACACACACACACACACACACACACACACACACACACACACACACACACACACACACACACACACACACACACACACACACACACACACACACACACACACACACACACACACACACACACACACACACACACACACACACACACACACACACACACACACACACACACACACACACCTAGAGAGGATGTGTGCCTGGTCTCTGGCTGGTTTCTCCAACTCCTGGCCGTGGAGGATGAGCTCTGCCACCTTGTGGAGCTGCTCAATACTGCGTGACGTCACTTCAGCCAGACTGCCGATTGATGACATGTAGACACTCTGAACAGAAAAATACACAAAAAATATACATATACTGTATATAAAGAAATAAATACATGGATATGTCTCTACAGTTTTTTTTATCAAAGTCACATAACTTGAGGTAAGGTGATCTCACCTCTACAGACGTGGGGTCATTTTCCTTCTTTTCCTCTTCACCTTTCTGCCCCTCACTCTTCTTCTGACTTTGCTCTTCTCCGTTCTCCCCTTCTTCATAGTTTTCATTCTCCAGAGGTGAGGTCTGTCTTGCTCTCTGCTCATGCGTTTCCATGTCAACCATAGTAGCAGACGACTCCACCCTTTTCACCCAGTCGTGGGCCTTCACTCGAGCCTGGCAATGCATAATTACCACACACACACACACACGCACGCACACACACACACATACAGAATTTGCTTGCAGAAAGATTTAAGTGATAGTGTTTGTATTTCTTAAAATAGAGAGTGGACGAGTGTAATGCTGCAATTCATTATGACTTAAATATGGAAATAGAAATACAGTACATATAGAAGGATCCTCTACCATGAGCGTATTTCATTAAAGAAAAAATCCCCATTACTGAACTAATGATTGACAAACATAGTTATGAGCCTTATGCTTGGGCCCTGTAGCATCTAACAACAATGAAGTCTACTTCATAGTAAGCCTTTGCATCCCTGCATGGGTTCTGGTTTTCATATCATAAATGTTCTGTACTTATAGAGTGCTTTTCTAGTCTGACTCCTACTCAGGCACTTTACAGTTCAAGCCATCATTCACCCTTTCATATAGTGGTTGTACATGGTACCACCTGCTCTTCAGGGGTGGTAAGCATTCACACCATCCTTCATGCATCAATGGAGCAGCCAGGGGGAGCAATATCTTGTATCTATCTACTCCACTTTGTTTCATGGCAGAAGATGTTAAGCCATATACTGCGCAAACCTGAAACCACATCTGCACCTCACATTTTGTGTGGAAAAAAAATCATATTGAAGGAAACCATATGTTATCATCATTTTCACTCACATAGAAGCACCTCAGATTTGAATGTCTCGTGTGCGGCTCACCTTGTTCAGTTTGTCTGGAGTAGCAGCAACATGGAGATCAAACAACAGCTCAGTGAGAACGTTCACAAACTCCTCACTGTTGGCAGCTGGTGGGAATATACAATACAGACACACACTATGATGACCCATGTCATGTCAATGCATTTCAATTTACTAGGCCTATTTCTAGGCCTTGTATTTTTTCTAATCTAACATTTATTTTAAACTATATTAAAATAAATGTACATGCAAATTTGATATTCCCCTTATTTACTGATAAAACGTGTGTTTGTTTTCAGCTAACAGCACACCAGAAATTAAACATCTGATTTTTTTGTTGTCAGGCCAAATTAAATCAAACTTCTTTTTTAAGAGTTAAAATTGCACCGTACTTTTTGCAGAACACTTGTGGATTTAATGTACTGATCATTATAGTACTACTACTACTATAGTACTACTATAATGAATTTGTGAGACTGTTATGTCAAGGGAAGGTGAAGGGGTGGTTGGGTAGATTGGGAATTTTCTTACTCTAATTTACATGTGCATTGTAAAAACTCTCTTTTCGTAACTTGAAAATTTAGTAAAAATTAAGCAGTAAAAAAAAAGGCACTGATCACAGTGCCTTTTTTTAGTTCATCAGTACATCACAGGGAATGTGAAGATTGAATTTAAAAGTCAACTAAGGTGAAATGTCACTTCTGTTGCTGAACCACTGATCCAGGATCAGAACTTGTGTCCATCTGCTGGAGTTTCAAAGAAAAGTTGGATAAGAACCTCTGGTCTGGGGTCAGTGCTCATGAGCTGTCACTGACTCCAGCAGGTCTACTGTTGTTTAGTTTGGTCACACTTCTATGGAGTACGACGGTGTAATTCCGATCTAAATTACCATTGTCGTGTGCCTGTCCCTCTTCTATTTTGTCTTCCTCTCCTACGTCCTCTTCCTCTTGCTTGATGAAGATATCCTTGATATAAATCAGCTCCTTCTTCAATTCCTCCAACTCTTCTTCCTCAAGGGAGGAGAGGACTGTGTGTACCTACAAACAAATACAGTTCATTATCCTTTTGACAAGACTGTAAAAACACTTTGTTAGTAAAAGTGTGACCTTTCTTGCTCACATTCAGCTCACTCTCATTGGACAGGATCTCCAGGGCCTCAAGGTGTGACAAACCCTGGTAGTCATCAAATAGTATCCCATAGTGAGCTGTGGGCGAACTGATTGGCTGGTTGCCCAAACGTGCTTGCTCTTTTTCTTTGGCTTCCTTCAACATCTATAAAGACACCCGTTAAAAACTTTAGTAAATTTAACAAAGCTGCAAAGATGTAAGGCTTTTCTGAGTGTATTTGTGTTCTTACTTGCCTGACTCAGTGATGCGGTCTTCTGCATCAGGGTCTTGGTCTTTTTGAAACCTGGGTCGCTCTCTGCAAGTACAACCATGGTCTTCTTTCCAATGAACTCCAAGGCATCCAAACCTCCACTGATCACTGACTTCCCCTTTGACACACGGAAAAAGGAAATGAACCTATCTACTACGGTACTTTGTGGAAGAATCATTCACCTGAGGAACTTCATTTCCTAAATGGTTTATACAGTGAAAGGAAATTTTACAAAATGTTGACGTCTCATTTTGTATATTTATGTCACGGTTTATAATAATTTGATTTAATATCTGATCTTTTTTTTATCTATTTATTTATCAGGGTCCTTGCACAACAAATGTGTTGCACAGACTAGAGACAGCTTAAAGCTAGTTTTCATCTGTAGTCCCAATCCACATAACTACAGCATTTAGTTGAACTATTATAGCTGATTTTAATAAACCTGAGTATTTTTTAATACATATTTTCCACAGTGTCTATTCAAAGTACACCAGTTCAGAAAGAACCCGCTGCTGAGTCCTGTGCATTTCCGACATTGATGTTACAGCTCTGGGGAAGAAACGCTTCTCTCTGTTGTTCTGTGTTTTCAAGCGACATTTCCTCTTGATGATAATGGGACAAAAACACTGCAATCTGTCCCTGTGTGCAGCTGGCAGGTTTGATATTCAAGTCTGGTGATGTATTTTGAAACATGCTATGGTGTGTGTTCACTCACTGTGTTCTGCACAGCATTGGTGATGGTAGAGAGGACACCTCTGCTAAAAGCTGTAGGACTCGCAGGGGAGTTGGACGGATCAGTGTCTCCATTACTGCCTCCTTCTTCTGTCCTCTGCTCCGCTCCCTCCTCTGCTTCTTGCGCCTCCTCTCCCACTGAAGTCCTGTGAAGACGAAGAGCCTCTCCTGCCTTCATCTTAACTGAGGTGAGGCTCTGGCCTGTGTACGGACATACAAATGGAGACAAAGACTTGAGAAAGTGCACAAACATGGAAATGTGAGGTGGTGAAAGTGAATGATTACAGAAGACAGACCAACTGTCGATGTGGCATTGTTCAGAAGAGACTTTCCCCATGAACTCCAGCCTTCCCAAACTTCTTCCTTTTTTTGACATGATATCTGCACACACACACACACACACCCACACACACACACATTTTAATAATTTATTATTTTCAATATTCATGTAAGACATTATAAGGATTTGGATTGTGATGATGCACTTAATTCACTTATTATGACACAAATGAATTCAAATTGAATCTATTCAGTCCGCTCCACCGACTACAGCATCGGTGGAGCGGTCATTCGTCACACTGAAAAGACTGAAAACATACAGTCAGAACAGGACTGATCAGGAACGACGTCCTTCTCTGGCAGTGATCTCCACTGAGACAAAGAGACTTTTAAAACTAAAGAAAAAGAAGGAGCGGCGCATGGACTTCATTTATAAGTTAAGATAAGATGATGAATAACATTTCTTTAAGTTCTTTTTTTTTAATATGCTACAGTGTGTATGTGTAAAGAATGCTGGTATGAAATTTTAAACCAAACACGTTAAATGTTGCCAATCAAATGTTGAATGAGCTACTATGTAGGGTTCATACATTTGTAAAACTGACTGTGATGATGACAGTGCCTCACCAGACATGAACCGCACTGCACATGGACTAATGTGCAGTGAGGTTTGATTTAATATCTGATCAGTGATAAATATCTAGTCAGTGATTAGATATTTATCTAATATCTAATCATATTTATCAGTGATAAATATCTAATCAGTGATGAGGAAAAGCAGCATAGAAATACAATGGATGTATGTGATTGAGATCAACAAACCTGCACATCCTGCTCATCAAGCGTAGGCTCAAGGCTCACTGGTTGGTTACATTCTATCACATGACCCTCAGCAGGAAGCTGAGGTTGGTCACATGGACTCTCTGAACAACAGACAGTGCTGTCGTCTGTGGTCTCCTCTGCGGGCGGGGATGGGACAGTACTTTCTAGAATCAAAGGAGGCTGCAGAGATTCTGAGGGCGATGGTGTTGGGCCATCCTGACTGGAGCCAGGATTGGTGTAGGTGATGTCACCAGAAGGGTCTGCATCAGAGGGGACCGTCTGGGACATAATGACCTGAAAGTAACCACTGATTTTAGTTGGCTTAGTGCTAATCAGTGCTTTTTTGTCAAACTTGCTCACATACACAGTATAACCAATTAACATACTGTAAATTACTTACATTTAAATTACGTTACAATACATTTATATATGGATGTTTTTCATTTTGGAAACTTAATTGTTCTCTGTGAATGATTGCTTTGTTGTAATTTTACAAGAAAATTATTATTCTTATTCTTATTATTATTGTTATTATCATCATCATCATCAATTAATTAAAATGTCAGTTCTTTTACATTTAATAAGTACTTAATTCCATACGTTCACTGTGCATATTGAAATTGTTCGTCTTATAGTATAAAGATTCTGAGTATACATGAGCCACAGAAAGGTTATGTTTTTTTGATATTTAACAAGAGATCTTTAATCATAAGAACATTTTAGAAGAACTTTCCCTCTATCAGTTAATTCAATAATGTGTTGATCATTATGATTATTTTGGTGCAGCAACAGTTCAGATTAAATATTAAAAATATAAAAGAAATATTTATTAAATTTTACACCAAAAACTTCACACTCTTCATATAATTAACCCTATTTGTTCGCAATTCGATGAATATAAACATATTAGGCAAATTGATTTTGTGCAGAAAAAAAAAGACGTGATTCGAGATAGAGTACTTGCTATTACTTGTGGCTCAACACCGCCACCTTGTGACCACTTGCTGCTACTGCATCCAAATAACTTCTGTCATCCCCAATGCCTCTGATCAGTTTGTGGTTTGTATAAGGTTGTGTCCCGACAACAAAACATTATTTAACACCACGTTATCCCTACCAAAATATATGAGCATGAGGGTAAACAAACAAAGTGATGATGTACAATATATCCTAGAGAAATTACAGCCGGAGGCTCAAACCACATTATTTCACATTATTTGTACACTATTTGAATATAATATTGCCGTCAAAATGCGCATCGTGTCAGGAAGACACTCAACAAAGACTACTGATGTATTTCAAAGATAATACAGTCTGCTTAATATTTACTGCTTTGTGTTATGTTAACACTATTTCGAGACTGCAGAAAATAGTGAAACTTTGTCGCCGACTGTTTTACTGTAAATCTGCTCCCTTCATTTGGTGAGGGCGACGGAAAGACATTAAACTTAAACATTTTGTTGTTGTTGTTTTTTTTTGCAAAAGTGACAGCGCAGCTCACCCGTGTCGTGCTCGCCAGCCGCTCCTCTTCCTCACCGCCACGTCGGCAGGCCGGGATGTGATCTGACCAAAGAGTAACGAGAGACAAGAAAGTTCTCTGCTCCGGAACCGCTGTGGTCTCCCGATCCCCAACGCACCGAGTCGGTACTTGTACACTGTGTACAGCGGCTCATTCAGACACTCTATGGGCAGTTCTATGAGCAGCCGTGTCAAAAATGACAAAGTAATTAGAGATCGGACGCATGTCAACATGTTAAGATAAATTAAACGCAAGTTAAATGGTGACATCTTCGTTTGAATGGACTCGGTCTGGATGAATGGAATAATGTTTACAGACCATTCCTTGTATCTGTTTCTTAGCTACAGTGCTAATTGAATGATGGAGTGTTTGGTTGAACCTTTCACGGACAACTGGCTCGTTGGTCTAGGGCACATATGTCAAAGTCCGTGAGGAATTATTCATGGCCCGCAGGATGATTTTTAATAACTATTAGAACCGGCCCGCAGGCCACACCGGCCCGCTGGTACTTTGCACACATCAAAACTACATTCCCCACAATGCAACGGTGGTGGAAGTCATGCAGCGCAGCAAGCGGGCTTTGGTTTCGTTGTTTATCAGCAGTCAGAGCGGAGGTTGGATTTAGCTACTCCCCTCCTCAAAAATGGCCAAAAGGAAGGTGAACGCTGAAAGCAGGGGGTTTCACGCCAGATGGCAGTCAGAGTGTGTGTTCAGAGAGGTAAAAGGTGAATCTGGGTGTCTTCTGGCTGAGTTTGCACGTTTCATCCCCGACACAATGCCCCAGCTGTGCATCCATACATACATATTCATTCATACATATGTGAAGAATATTTCTCTCTGATGAAGCTGAACAAAACATCACACAGGAGCCCGTCTGACTGCTCAGCTCAGAGCCTGATCCCCTGAATGACCCCTGATCCCTGAATGAACCCTGACCCTGGACATTCATGAACTTGTACAAAAGATGAGACACCATCAAATATCAGGGTCAGCCTCAGACAAGTGAGCCTCACAGAGCAGTAAATAAATTTTTAGTTTTAAATTCAGTTAAATTTTCACATTTGTTTCTACAAGACGCGATGTCTCTTTGAAGGAAGTATTGTTTTGTCTGTGTACCATAGAGTTTTGTGCTTTATTAATATTTATTTCAGTTGAATGGACTCAGGGAAAATTGCACGTAAGAGCCATGAGAAAGGATACAACTGATTTGATTTTTAATTTTACTATTTGAAAGTAGTGATTGGTAGGATCGTAGAGCAGCACAATGATTTATTTATTTTTTGCCCAGTAATGCATTATTATTGTGCATGCACAACAATATTATTGTGCGTGCAATAATGCATGCACGATAATGTATTTTCAGTTTATAATGCATTCAATTTCTTTTATGCATTTATCTTGATATTAAGGAACATATTTTGTATTCGAAGGACGTTTACTTTTTTGGTGTTTGTTGAAAAGGTTTCTCCTTATAGTTTCTGACAGAGCCACAAGAAAATATTGCTTTATTTATTTAATCATACACGGTGTTAGCTCTTGGTTCAATAGGCTATGTTCATTTCAATATGTTTTAATAAATATTGAATCAGTCCGGCCCTCGGCTTGTAACAAATTTGTTTTTTTGGCCCTCCGTGTATTTGACTTGGACACGCTGCTGTCGGGAGACCACATCACATATCAAATTACTTTATTAGCACACAGGAAGTGTTTCTGATGGTAGTAGTTATTTATTGACTTAATCCTTTGAAAATGTTTGTACATCCATGATGCCCTGGTGACGCATCTGGGGTGTAGCCCTGCTCTCACCTGTAGCCGGCTGGGAAAGGCCTCAGCAACACCTATGACCTGCAGGGCGGATCAGCAGCTGGACACGAGATGATTACGATCGAGGCCACAGTGACTTGAGATGGTAAAGGTAAATGAGTTCAAATATTTGAGGTCCAAGTAATAGAGAGTGTGGTAGACAGGTGAAGAAGAGAGTACAGGCAAGGTGGAGAAAGGTGTCAGGAAAGGTGACAAAAGTTTACAAGACCACAATCACAGCAGCTATTTTGTCTTCTTCTCCTTTCGGCTTTTCCCTTCAGGGGTCGCCACAGCGAATCAGTTGCCTCCATCTAACCCTGTCTTCTGCATCCTCTTCTCTCACACCAACTACCTTCATGTCCTCTTTCACTACATCCATAAACCTCCTCTTTGGTCTTCCTCTAGGCCTCCTGCCTTGCAGTTCAAAACTCGGCATCCTTCTACCAATATATTCACTATCTCAGACCTACAGCAGCTGTGTTGGTACGGCTTGGAAATGATTCTGTAACGAAAAGACAGGAGATGGAGCTGGACGTGAGGAGCTGATGATGTTGACAATGACTTTCTTTGGGAGTGATGGGGATGAACAGGTACAGGAATGATATCAGAGGGACAACACAGGAAGAGAAGTTTGGAGACGGCCAGAGAAGTGAGAAGAAGGTACGCAGTCTTAGGCCATTATTTCTCTGGAATACATATCGTCATTTTGTTGGTCTTTCATCATGCACATACATTTTATCAGGGATAACTTTGTGCTAAATAATGTTTTACTGTCAAGACACAACCTTAAACAAACCACACATTGATCGAAGGCGCTGGGGGATGACAGAAACTATTTGGATGCAGTGGCAGCTAGTGACCATCAGGCCGCGGTGTAGAACCGTAGGTAACAGTCCATTATATAGAGTTGAATTTTCTCGGTACTGCATGTATTTCCACATACAGTACCATGGAGAGGGATGATCTGCTGTGTTTACTACGTATGTGAGCAGCCGAAAGAAAAAAAACTTAGCTTTGAATTAAACTGCTGTAATCTGTTGATCTAATAGCAACTTCACAAACTGTTTCATCTCAAACAAACAAACAAAAACAGCATAAAATACAAGAGAGGCACTATATTTTCAAATATATTATTAATAAGTTTATTAAGTGGTATGAATATTATGTTTCAAAATAAATGAAAAACTGCCGATAGACCTGTACAGTTATATATGTTCACAGTTTAACATGTTCCCTTTGAATTGCCAATATTTAGATTAAAAATAGATAAGATTTACACATTATAAAAAGGTATGATATCCATTATTATAGGGGTATCGAAATCATGATAAATGAAAACCTTTAATTGCCCTTTCAGTCGATTAATCAATCATATATATGTGTGTGTACACACACACACACACACACACACACACACACACACACACACACACTACCACACATATTTGCAGATACAAAAACATTTACAAGAAAAGAATATTCTGAGGCAAATGCAGTTGAGATACTACATTTGGTGTGTGTGTGTGTGTGTGTGTGTGTGTGTGTGTTTGGTGAGTGTTTGTGGGATAAAATAGGATAACACATGCAGGTCACAATCATTTACACCACTGTGCAAACACACACACACACATACACACACACACACACACACACACACACACACACACACACACACACACACACACACACACACACACACTGTATATGGTTGGTGGCTTGCTTAAATGAAATGCTTAGTTAAGCTGCATTTTCTTCTAAACTGCACATCTTGTTTTGCGGGCTGGAATAAAACTTATTTGCTCCTGAAAATGAAAAAAATGGAAAAAAAGGAGCAAATTTCCCTGCTTTGCACTTTGTATTTTAAGAATATAAAATGTCCATATAATAGGCAACCATTGTCACACCACAATTCAGACAATAGTTCATATAGATACTTAAAGTACAGATAAGACATAATACATTTCATTGCTTTTACCCTTAAACCAACTGAGTGGTGTCTTTTCCTCACGAATGCAATAATGCCCCTGTTAAGCAACTTTCACATTTCTGAATGAAAACATAAAAACACTTCGCTCTGACAATTATTAAGACCTAGATTCCCTCTTTGGTCAACCCAAACACCAAAAGTACTAAGTGATATTGAGCTGCTTTTATTAAGTGCACGCTTTTCTGCTGCATATGCTGTGCGCACGTATATACAATAGATAAGTGAGCATTAGACGAGTGAACTGTAAGCTGTTTTATCGAAGCCACTTCATGATATAAGCTGTACAGGAAGGTGAGGTCTGTGAAGGAGGAGTTAGCATGAGCATTATATCAAAGGTAGCTACAATAAGTGCCATAGCAATAGGTGTGATATGGTTATGTTCTAGAAAGTTTCACATTATGTTGTCCTAGCTAGCAAATAACGTGTTATTGTGTTATATCTTTACTTGAATAGATGTAGAAAAATGAGAGAGAATGTTGCATAAAAGAACCTTTACCATATATTAATTGGGATCTCTTTAAAATGAGTAGCTGTTGATGCAGTTTGGTTTTGCTGCCACAAAGTGTGCTGCTCTCAGGCCAGCTGAGATGCTGCAGCCTCTATTTTAAGTGTCTGAACCTTTCCCAACTGATCAGGGGCCTGGTGCAACAATCTTGTTTCCATTGTAATATAAAAAAGCGCCGAAGGTAAATCTGCAAAAATGAAAGCAAATGTGATAGTTTTATAATTAGCAGACTGATACCATCTTATTTTAAGAAAATAAGGCAATAGGATATGAGCTTGCACCCTGAGGAACATTTCCCCTCCTACTACTCAACAGTTCAATGTGTAACGTCAGCTCTTTTTTAAATCCACCCTCAAGTCAAAGTGGTACAGTCCAATGTTGAAGCTAGCCCAGAGCTTCTCTGAAGGTTCCTGGTGGTGGGTTTTATACCAGGAGGTGGCGTTTCTTGTGCAAAGCTAGGTGGTCAGAACGGGAGAAACTGCGTTCACAGTCGGGGCACTGGAATGGCTTGACTCCTGTGTGCTTGCGGAAGTGTCTCGTCAGCTCGTCTGAACGGGCAAACTTCCACGTGCAGCCCTCCCACATGCATTTGTAGGGTTTCTCACCTTCACACATAGGAAAAAAAACACATCAGTATCAATAAATACTTCCAAAGAGTGATATTTAAGATGATTTGGAAAGTACAGATTGTGTGTGAATTAAGAACTTTACCAGTATGTGTCCTGCGGTGTGCCTTGAGGTGGGAACTTTTTGTGTACACTTTGTTGCAGCCAGAGAAGTCACAGTGGTGAATCCGTCGCTTTTTCAGTGTGTCAGGAGATTCAGCAGAGTGAGGATGTTGTGTGGTTGAATGAACTATAACCGATGGGTTGTTCCCCCTAACAGAAACAAGGAGAAGACATTATTATGTCAGAGTTGACAGCTGCTGTTTCATCTGGTTTGACAAGGAGAGGGCGCTGGATGCAAGCACAGGCCTTCATCGATGATGTTGAAATCACGTACGTTTAAATGGACTGCAACTGCTTTCACAATACAGCAACAATTTCTGCAAGTAAAGCTGTTGAAAAACACCCACCTTTTTCTAATGTGCCACACCTTTGTTGTGTCTTATCAAGTCTCTACTGTTTGTAACTCAACCAGCCCATTTATTGGAGTGTGATGAACATTTTATGCAAACTACAGAGATGCAAATGCAGAAGATTCCTCAGTGTTATACAGAACATCATTTCATTGAGGTACACGTGACGAGACTTTTTCTGCACTATCAATCTATCATCAAAGTGTCTGCGTGTGTGTTTGTGTGCGTGTGTTCACGTGTGCGTGTGTGTGTGTGTGAGCATGTGGGTGCTGCTGGCAGTTGAGAGCAGGTGGTGACTTTTGAAATACGAATCCGTCGTAGATCAGTTCTGTATACAGGAATGTTAAAACAATCCCTTGTGATACACAAACACACACACTAGAATACATGTTGGTACGGCTTTAAAGTGGAGGACCCTCACTGAGACTATACATTCTAACTCCATCATTTATTTCGTTGTATCATAAGCATAATGACAAACAAAGATCTTTAATCTTTATCCTTATACTAACACAATTGTAACATTAACCCTAAATCCAAGTGTTGCCTTTCAAAAAGTGAGATTCATGTAGAATAGCCTAACTTCTCACAATGTTCTCATTTCAAATGTCTCACAATGAAACTTGGTTTCACAAAGACAGCTGTACAAGGACACACACAAACTATTAATACATAAAAATACACCCATTACTAAATAAATCCACCCAACATGCAGTATGTTGACATTCATGTAAGCGTACTCTGACAGGTGAGGGGATGACATGTACACATACTTCCTCTCCCCTTAGGGGTCCAATTATTTCTCATTTTCCCAGAAACCTCAGGATGCTTAACATGCAATTATTTACGCTGTTATGCTCTAGCAGAAGAAACACCGTTACGAAACGGATGGAGTGGGTGAGATTGGACAATGAGTGGTAAATAAGTCCAGGAAGTGCTGAGTGGGGAAATAAAGGAGAGATGGGAAGGAAGGAGGAGGTGACAAGCTCAAGATGGCTGATTTGAAGCCGTGTGGCTGACTCAGAAGTGATAAGATGAAACAGGAAGGAGCAAAACTAGAAATGACGGAACAGAAGAAACCACAGTGAAACAAAGGAATCTGACACACCCTACAAACAGTTCAGTCAGTGGGTGGAGGCGTTGCTCATGACAGGTTTGTTGTACTGGTTCTGCTATACTAGTTATCGCTGAAAATTGGAAACTCTTGTCCCTGTTTTATCCTCTCCTTTTACATACCTACACAAAAATGAAAAGTTGTGAAGGCACAAACTCTGTTGTATGTCACTGAGTATTTACGAAAACAGTCGAACAATTTTGTGAACTTCATTTTCCTGAATAAAAAGCAATCTTCTGAAAGGACGATGGCTATGAGTTGTACATTCCTCCCTTTGTTGCACTCATACAACAAAGCGAGGAATATTTCCATCGTGTTCTGAGTGACTATTGTCCATATGCAAATAATCTGAGAATTATTTAAAGAAAAATATTTAAATTAATTCAAATATTCACTGCAGGTCACTACATATAATGCATGTTTTGATTTCTCTGTTGATAATGTCACATTTCATGTCCAGGGTTGATACAAATATAACTACAGTGATACCTCTACTTACGAATGTCTCTACTTACGAAATTTTCTACTTACGAAATTTCTCAGCAGGAAAATATTACTTCTACTTACAAAAGAAATTTTGACTTACGTAATGTAAAAACACAGTAATGGCTGATACTCGAATCTCCCACAGGTTCCTGAACGCAACGTTCTCATAGCTGCTCTGCTATTGGCTATTACCTATTAGTATCTTCCTGGCATCCCATTGGCTAAGAGGGATGCCACTCCAGCTCTGTGTGGAGCTAGAACGGTGCTTATGGAGTGTCTCAGTATTGGGTACTCGACCCGTGAGGTGTTCTGATAGTTTTGCGCAAATATAATAACTTTTTGAGTACGTATTCGCTATGGACCCCAAGAAAGTGATGGAGAAAAGAGGAAAAGAAACAACGAAGAAAAGAGTTTTTTTGTCCAAGCAAAGCAAGAGATAATAGAAAAGCCTGAAAAAGGGATGCGTTTGGTTGATTTCGCCAAAGAATATGGCCGTAATGCATCTACAATCGTCACATTATTAAAACAAAAGGAAGTTTAAGGAGTTTAAGGCATCGCGTTGGTGGTTGGAGAAGTTCAAAAGGAGGACTGGAATTCACTCTGTTGTTCGGCGTCGTGAGATAGGAGCGCATGAACCAGAGGGCAAAAAACAATGTGGACAGCAGTTAAAAGGTAAATGACCATCATTATTATTCTTTACTCATTGTTTTTTACATTATACACAGCTCTCATTTATTGTGTAACAATCTAATCGTAAAATGTATTTGTCACATGTTTTGATGCATTTTTATGCTTTATAAAACATTTATGTCGGAATTTTTGTGGGCATGGAACGGATTAGGGCATTTGCATGGAAAATGCGTCTCTACTTACGTAATTTTCTACTTACGTAATTTCTTCCGGAACCAATTAATACAGTTGCATGAAAAGTTCAACTCAACACAAACTGCCTGACTTTCAGAAATGCACATAGTTCTCTGATAACTGTGATTATAATGTGTTCACTTTTGACCCACTTTTATTTTCTGTGTAAAGATTCTTCTTGTCTTCTACTGACGGTCTGAGAGAACCTTTCATTGGCTTTTGTTCCCATATGTCGAATCAACCTCATATTTTCCCCTGCAATACCCCTACCTTGACCATTTCATAAAGAGGACTCTTTTGGTATCAGTTCTATTAAATCACATCAGACCGGTATGAAAAAAAGCCAACCCAGTCTGAAATATCACAGTAGGAGTGACTTTGGATCCAGACAGCTTCTAACCACATTGCCTTATACAGTGAAAAGGGAAGCGCTGCAGCAGGCTGAAAAGGTTTCATAATATGTATGAGGGTATCAGTGTGTCACTCACCCATATTCGTGTGATATCCTGATGACTGATGACTTCATGTCATGACTGCTGTGGAAGTTAGTGGCGAACTCAGAACGTGGTTCTGTTTTGATTGGTTTGGACAGGCTGTGGGCGTCTCCTTGTAGCTCGAGAGGTTTCGTTGAGTGACCTGGACAGATATGAAATATTACCAAAAGAAACATATATATAAAGTCAGTATCGCGGCATAGCCGGAAATCATTAATAAGAGCATATTGTTAAACGATTGTACATACATTGAATTTAAAATTAATGTTACCATTTTGTAAACATCCTGATATTAATTTAAAGAATTCGAAACCAGACAAAATCTCAAAAAAAGCCACTATCCAGCATTTTAACATGCACTCATACAGTGAAGTGGTGTGAGCTTGACCAACTGGAGGTTGTTTTTATTCCTGTTATTTGGTCCATTTGTTCAGTTTTCAACAGGTTTCAGTTCCACTTTGACGAGACGGAATTTTAGAAAAGGAAGGAGGGGATCAGATTTTAAAGTGGATTCATATTAAAGACACTTTCATGGAGGAGGTGTATACTCTCTTTTTGTGATTTACTGTTTTTTTAAATGTAGTCATTTTGTTCTTGTAATTGAGTGGTTATTTTTTTGTCTTCATTATACAAAGAGTACCAAAAAAACCCCTCAAATTTAATACAACCGAAAACGACAATAAAATGACTAAAGTAATACTGTAAATGATAGTTCACCTGTCTTGTGCTCCCTGCTTCGATGGTGGTCGTTGTCACTGGCGACAGGCGGGCTCACCATTATTGGCTGATGCAGGTGGAGGGGTGAGGGGTAGAGGACGGACAGAGGCACCATAACTGGAGACACCATAACCCCAGAACCCGACATGACCCCCGAACCAGAGCCAATCAGAGGAGTCACCACAGTGGGGTAAGCAAGTGAGGGATTGGGTGACTGTAGACCCAGGGAGGGTGAGGACCGCAGCTGGGAATGTGGGGGGGAGGCACGGCTCGCTGTGTTGTAAGGTGAAGGTGGGGAGCTGCGCGATGAGGCTGGGGAGGATGCGGAGGAGCAGGGTGGAGAAGAGGATGATGAGCTGGAGGAGGGGCGCTTGCTCACTGACAGGTCCACAGGTTCCAGCTGGGAACTGGAGGGATTACTGGGGGTGTGCGGTTGAGTAAAGGGGTGCATGTGTGTTGAATGGTAGAGGTGGGTTGGATGGGAGAAGATCACTCCATATGGCTCCGGGGTTTTCACTAACGAAGAGTATAATGACTGCAAGAGAGGATGTAGGAGAAGGAAGCAATGAATGGAGACAAAAGGGTGGCGAGTTAAACATTTCCTGTTCCATATTGAATAACAGGGAAATATGTTTCTGCTACAAAAACATCTGTATTACACCAAAAAAAAACGAAAAAGGAAAACCAGCTAGGTTTGGGAGTAAATATCAGTTTTACACCTGAATGTGTGTGTTTGTTAGCCTGTTGTTTGGCAGTGTTTGTATCCATTGTATGTTAATGTCTCAGTACAGCAGCCTGTTTGTCCAGGAAGGGCAGGAATGTGGGAAACAGTCAGTCTGGAGACGTAGAGTAGGTATGTGTGAAGGTGTGTGTATTTGTGAGCTGCTGTCATGCCCGAACATGTTTTTGATGCCATGTAGGAACTATGACCTACACACACACACACACACTACATTTTCACAAACTTACCGTCTCCATGTCTGACTTCAGAGGGTAATCATACATCAGCATGGCTGCACAGGCCAAGCTCCTACAAATACAGACAGACAGAGCCGTCAGTACAGATAGCACACATTAAATATATGACAAAACATTTGGTATGTTTGTGAATTATTTCATTGACTATTATGTTCAGTTGCAGTTCAATGTGAAAGCTGGTAATGATCTCAAATACACAAAGATCCCTCATACAAAAATATACAAATTAGGCTTTTTTTGTTTAATATTTGAGTTTTATCTTTTGGGGACCAAAACATGTTTACATGAAGTCATACTATGGTGGAGATGCTACCAACACACTGTCGGTGGAAATTTGACAGTAATAATAATAATGATTATAATGATAATGATGATGACAGAACAAGAAGAAGTATACATTAGGCACTAGTCTTGTCAAATTTAAGTTAGAAACCAGAAAGGAGCGATGAATTTAACCTAGATAATGTATTACATTTTAATAATCCAAATCATATTTTGTGCTATTTTAATATTATTATTTTTTATTACTAAAGTTGTCACACACATTAACATATACTAATACAGTATTTCCACACGCAAGAACTGTAAAAGAAAAAAATGGGTACACAAATAGTAAATGTACTTGAGTTAAAAAAGAAGAAGACATGTTTTAAAGGCAGAAAACATGACAATCATCAAGACTGTTCTAACATGACACATGTATGTACAGCTACACATGTTTGACACATGATGAAAACTAAATAACAGACGAAAGACTAGACAAACTCCTGGAGTTAAGTATAGGTGTCTGAAAAGTGTCTGAAGTGTTTCTGTCGGTGGGCTCCTCCTCACTTCCAGGAAATCCCATTAGACGTTCGGCAAACATAATTTTCTGTCAGACCTTTCATATCTAGTCCACCCCTTATCCTTCAGAAATCTCTGGATTGTTATGTCATCACTCTTGTCCATGTGATAGTGTGTCACATTAATGAACAATGAAGAGCCATCTCATCATCCCTGCAGTGTTACGTTGTAGACATCACTATCACTGCTTGTTTTGAAGGACTAAAGAGGTTCCAGGCATGATTGCTAAATTGTCCAAATCTACATAAGAATCTGTACATCACTGTTTTCTAAACAGGCAGAAACAGACACCACCTAATGAGGCCTCTTGAGTGTCTGGATCACAAGTGTGTGACGTTTGTAAATCCATTCACGTGTACATACATCCAAAAGTCCAAGTGCTAGAAAAAAATTCTGTTTGTGCCGAAACTAAAGTTCTGTTTATGAGCATGGTGTGTGTGTGTGTGTGTGTGTGTGTGTGTGTGTGTGTGTGTGTGTGTGTGTGTGTGTGTGTGTGTGTGTGTGTGTGTGTGTGTGTGTGTGTGTGTGTGTGTGTTTGTTTATGTGATCTGATTAAAGTCCACAGTCTGGAGACAAGTTAGCTTGTAATTATTAACAAATGGGCAAGAACATAGGTCGTCACACCCTAGCACACACACACGCACACACACACACACACACACACACACACACACACACACACACACACACACACACACACACACACACACACACACACACACACACACACACACACACACACACACACACACACACAGTCTAGATGTCACAGTGTAGATGAGGACCAGACCAATGAGAGAGCAGGATGCTTGCTTGCTGGGTCAGGAAGGGTGTGAACATGACGACTGCAGCCTCGCCCTTTGCCCGGCTCCAAAGAAACAAAGCAACTGCACTCAGGTGGAGACTGGTGTCTGTGTGCAAGTGTATACATAGGTCTTTGAGGGTGTGTTTTCTGATCTGGGCTGGTATTGTATCGTAGTTCAACTTGAGGTCATGCAATTGTTCTATTGTAGTTGTGGATCACCCACAAAGAGGTGATAATATGAGCAGGTAATATGCAAAGCACAAGCAGATAAATCACGAATCAGAACAGAAGAAAGAACACAAGAAGGAACGTCTCAGCTTAGAAATGAAATGATAAGCAGAGTTTATCATTTTCCAATCAGATACGTAGAATTGAAAATATCTGTCAGATTAGTTGGTTGGTAATGGTTTAAAAAAAAAACACCAGGAGTCTATCCAGTTTATTATTTACCTTCCTTATCAGGCGATGCAGTACAGTTGGCCTTCTATAAGAGTAATATTTCTGGCCCCTTTTAAATAGCCTGCAGTGCACTGAACTACTGTACTTATATACTGCCACGGAGTACTGTATTTAAACACTATGGGGGTGTACTGATGTACCACCTCAGTGTTGGCGGTGGTCAGCTGCCCATAGCCACAAAAAAGCAGCAGCTAGCAGCAGTGTGGTGATCACTCAGGGGCCATTTACACAAAGACCTTTTCCCCTGTAAACCGAAACCTTTTGAATAATTTTGTCTGTTTATACGGAAGTGGTGCTTTCAGTGACTGAAACTGACTATGACTTTATCCCATACAAAACAGTACACACAGTCGGAATAACAAAAAATACAGTCAGGTCGTTCAGTTTTGTTTGTGCTGCAGACTCTGTTTTTTGAAAACTTATGCCTACTTCAACCTTGGCATTCATTCATTCATCTGTTTTCTGTCATCTCTGTAGGGATGTAGGGGACTGGACTCTCCTTGGCAACATTTTCAGTCGTGTTTGTGGATTTATTTATGGAGATCATTTCTGAATGAATACTCCATATATACAGAAGGTTTTAGAAAAGAAAAGTGAAACTTTCATTAGATCAACCAGAATATATCAGCAAAAGTACTGTAAATGTTTTCACCAAGTTATTCTATTCTTTACAAGATAAAGAGTTGTTTAAAACATATATAGAAATATATATAGAAATATGTAATACACACCCATCCACACTCACACACACACACACATATAAATAAATGTCATGAACAAAATGTAATTACAATAATTACAAATAACAGATTTTTAAATTATGAATTTGCTTCCAAATACATAAATAACCATTTAAAAGCATCCATAACCACTTACAACTACATCAATCTGTTTAAAACCTTTTATGAAATGTTTGCACTCATTAGTCCATTACAGAAGCTTAAACCACCTTGTTGCTGCTGGGCTGAGTGGTTTCAGCGTCACAATACTGTTTGTGTGATGTCGTCAGCACAAAATGCAACAAACCCCCTGAAGCACATCTGCATTCACAAAAGAGCTGATGGATAAACAGCATGCATTCCTCTCAGAGTTCACCTGACAAGCAGAGTGTGAGACACAAACCCTTCAGGTTGAGAGAGGCAAATCAGCTTGTCACTGGTTTGAGTAAACACTGGGCAATTTGATGGTAAAAGAGCACAGTAATGAATGTTGTTTGACTTAATCGACGTGGAGGTGCCTGCCAGCTGGTTTGGGTTTAACACAGGAGAAAAAAAAATAAGGGGAGGGGGGGTTATCAGGCAGCGTGTGTGTGTGTGTGTGTGTGTGTGTGTGTGTTTGCGTGTGTGTAGCTAGTCTTCTGTGAAAAATAAAAATCTACAGCAATCAGTGGTCGAGACATAAAGTTACTGTGACCGTGAATCTTCTGCTTAAGTGACTTTAACTTCAAATTTTTCAGCATTGGACAGAAATTCAATCATTTGTTCATTCATTCATTTATTTATCTTTTCAAGAGGAATCAATATATAGAAATTGTGGTGGAAGACCTGATTATTAAAGTCTTATCAAGCTATGAATGTACTGATAAATGACAACAACAATAGTTTGCTGAAGGCCAAGTTGCAACAAGCCTCTGACCCACTGAATTTCATAACACGTCAACAGATCTGAGTGAGAACAAAAAAAAAAATCCGTCTGAGAGACAGATCAGAACACTGTTGCACCTTCACTGCATCAGAACATCTGTCAAATGTAAAAACCATGACACACACACACACACACACACACACACACACACACACACACACACACACACACACACACACCGTGAGGTGCCGGTGCCGGTGTGTACTGCACCTTACGGGTAAATACGAAACCCTACCCGCATAGTTAGGAGCATTTTTCACCACGACATGTGGGTGTGTGTTTGTCCATGTCGAGTGTGGTCTGCAAATATTGTCCTTCAATGTCAGTAGAGCTACTGTGTACTCAACATCAACCCACTCAGCAAACACTTCCTACCCCCCCCCCCCACTCATGTCTCTAGCTTTGGACTCCAGGTCTATATCGCTCGCTCACTCCTTACTACTGTATTTATGTGAACCACACAGTACCCCACACTCCTTTCCTCTCTTTCTCCATGAATGATGATAAACAACATGACTGAAGGGGGAAAATATTGTGGCTTGCAGTCACTGGCTACCGACTCAACCACACATACACACATTGTACACACATTTATACAGACTAAGAAGCGCACAATAAGTTTCTGCTAGCTCAACAGAATGCACACACTAAATCACGAAAGAAATTATTACGGTCGTGCACACATGCTCAAACATACAGACACACACACACAGAGACCCACAATCCTGTGTGCACACACGCAAACACAAACACACAGTAATGGCAACAGGCTGCAGATGATGAGATCACCAGAGAGACTAGAAACCTCCTGACAACAGTTTTGTCCAAGAACACACCACAAAAGTACACACACACACACACACACACATGCACACACACACAAAGCGAGAGAGAGAGAGAGAGAGAGAGAGAGAGAGAG